>NW_028227311.1:351552-381686 GCF_978045245.1 Mus caroli | reverse complement strand
AAAAAAAAAATGCACTCGGGAGGCATGTGGCAGGAAGAACCAAGACACCGCAGACAGGAGAGTGGAGGATTCGGGACTCTCCACCTCCCCCCCGCCAAAAAAAAAAAAAATGCACTCGGGAGGCATGTGGCAGGAAGAACCAAGACACCGCAGACAGGAGAGTGGAGGATTCGGGACTCTCCACCTCCCCCCCGCCAAAAAAAAAAAAAAAAATGCACTCGGGAGGCGTGTGGAAGACGGGGAAACGAAAGACAGTGGAGGTTCGGGACTCCCAGGAACAAAAAAAAAAAAAAAAAAAAAAACCAGCGGGAGGAACACAAAACACTAGCACGAGACAGCTGGCTGCAACCATTCCACACAGGACACAGGTGTGACAACGACAACGTGGAAATCGGGAAAAACGCCTGAGAACGCAGCAATATCATAGCCCCTGGTTGTCACAAGCTGCCCAGCAAGCGCACACACAAACGGGAAGCAAAAGCACGGAAAGCAGGAAGCATGTCTCGGGCACAGTTTCAGGCACGGCGACAGACCCAAGCCGATATGCAAAGAAAAATAGGCTGGACAAGCAAACAGCCTTGATTGAAAGGGTCTTTTCTCTTTAGTGTCCTTTAGTGTCCTTTAGTGTAAATAGGGAAAGGACAGCGTGTCACTACATATCTCCAGGTCCAATAGGAACAGATAGAATAGATCAAAACCATAAAAATGACAGGGAGGAAGATGACAGCCCACAGAGAACAACTGGAAGTCATACATGGGGGGGTGGCCCAAAAATGTCCCCATGAAGAAAAGAACCGGACGTCAAACGAACAACTGGTCGACCTGACAACCGGGAATACTCAAAATACCGATAGGTAAATGAAACAAAGGCGGGACCATAGCTTTCCCTCGGCTTCAGAAGTAAAGCGCCCCCGGTGACAAAGACAGAGAGGGCTTCTGGAGAAAAAAAAGATCCGACACTCCAGCTGGCCCGGCCACATCGGCTTGTAAGCCGGGCCCCTCGCGTCCTCTCGGACTCAGAAGTACAGTGACACCGGTGACAGGGACAGAGAGGGCTTTTGGAAGGAAAAAAAGATCCCAACCTCCAGCTGGCCGGGCCACATCGGCTTGTAAGCCGGGCCCGTCGCGTCCTCTCGGACTCAGAAGTACAGTGACACCGGTGACAGGGTCACGGAGGGCTTCTGGAGGAAAAAAAGATCCGACACTCCAGCTGGCCGGGCCATATCGGCTTGTAAGCCGGGCCCCTCGCGTCCTCTCGGACTCAGAAGTACAGTGACACCGGTGACAGGGACAGAGAGGGCTTCTGGAGGAAAAAAAGATCCCAACCTCCAGCTGGCCGGGCCACATCGGCTTGTAAGCCGGGCCCGTCGCGTCCTCTCGGACTCAGAAGTACAGTGACACCGGTGACAGGGTCACGGAGGGCTTCTGGAGGAAAAAAAGATCCGACACTCCAGCTGGCCGGGCCACATCGGCTTGTAAGCCGGGCCCCTCGCGTCCTCTCGGACTCAGAAGTACAGTGACACCGGTGACAGGGACACGGAGGGCTTCTGGAGGAAAAAAAGATCCGACACTCCAGCTGGCCGGGCCACATCGGCTTGTAAGCCGGGCCCCTCGCGTCCTCTCGGACTCAGAAGTACAGGGACACCGGTGACAGGGACAGAGAGGGCTTCTGGAGGAAAAAAGATCCCAACCTCCAGCTGGCCGGGCCACATCGGCTTATAAGCCGGGCCCCTCGCGTCCTCTCGGACTCAGAAGTACAGTGACACCGGTGACAGGGACAGAGAGGGCTTCTGGAGGAAAAAAAAAAAAAAAAAAAAGATCCGAACCTCCAGCACCGGGCCACGTCGGTTTGTAAGACGGGCCCGTCGCGTCCTCTCGGACTCAGAAGTACAGTGACACCGGTGACAGGGTCACGGAGGGCTTCTGGAGGAAAAAAAGATCCGACACTCCAGCTGGCCGGGCCACATCGGCTTGTAAGCCGGGCCCGTCGCGTCCTCTCGGACTCAGAAGTACAGTGACACCGGTGACAGGGACACGGAGGGCTTCTGGAGGAAAAAAAGATCCGACACTCCAGCTGGCCGGGCCACATCGGCTTGTAAGCCGGGCCCCTCGCGTCCTCTCGGACTCAGAAGTACAGGGACACCGGTGACAGGGACAGAGAGGGCTTCTGGAGGAAAAAAGATCCCAACCTCCAGCTGGCCGGGCCACATCGGCTTGTAAGCCGGGCCCCTCGCGTCCTCTCGGACTCAGAAGTACAGTGACACCGGTGACAGGGACAGAGAGGGCTTCTGGAGGAAAAAAAAAAAAAAAAAAAGATCCGAACCTCCAGCACCGGGCCACGTCGGCTTGTAAGCCGGGCCCGTCTCGTCCTCTCGGACTCAGAAGTACAGTGACACCGGTGACAGGGACACGGAGGGCTTCTGGAGGAAAAAAAGATCCGACACCCCAGCTGGCCGGGCCACATCGGCTTGTAAGCCGGGCCCGTCGCGTCCTCTCGGACTCAGAAGTACAGTGACACCGGTGACAGGGACACGGAGGGCTTCTGGAGGAAAAAAAGATCCGACACTCCAGCTGGCCGGGCCACATCGGCTTGTAAGCCGGGCCCGTCGCGTCCTCTCGGACTCAGAAGTACAGTGACACCGGTGACAGGGACACGGAGGGCTTCTGGAGGAAAAAAAGATCCGACACTCCAGCTGGCCGGGCCACATCGGCTTGTAAGCCGGGCCCCTCGCGTCCTCTCGGACTCAGAAGTACAGGGACACCGGTGACAAGGACACGGAGGGCTTCTGGAGGAAAAAAAGATCCGACACTCCAGCTGGCCGGGCCACATCGGCTTGTAAGCCGGGCCCGTCGCGTCCTCTCGGACTCAGAAGTACAGGGACACCGGTGACAGGGACACGGAGGGCTTCTGGAGGAAAAAAAAAAAAAAAAAAGATCCGAACCTCCAGCACCGGGCCACGTCGGCTTGTAAGCCGGGCCCGTCGCGTCCTCTCGGACTCAGAAGTACAGTGACACCGGTGACAGGGACACGGAGGGCTTCTGGAGGAAAAAAAGATCCGACACCCCAGCTGGCCGGGCCACATCGGCTTGTAAGCCGGGCCCGTCGCGTCCTCTCGGACTCAGAAGTACAGTGACACCGGTGACAGGGACACGGAGGGCTTCTGGAGGAAAAAAAGATCCGACACTCCAGCTGGCCGGGCCACATCGGCTTGTAAGCCGGGCCCGTCGCGTCCTCTCGGACTCAGAAGTACAGGGACACCGGTGACAGGGACACAGAGGGCTTCTGGAGGAAAAAAAAAAAAAAAAAAAAGATCCGAACCTCCAGCACCGGGCCACGTCGGCTTGTAAGCCGGGCCAGTCGGGTCCTCTCGGACTCAGAAGTACAATGTCCCCGGTGACGGGGACAGAGAAGGCTTCTGGAAGAAAAAAAAAATAAAAATGCGTAGGACTTTAAGCCTTCTGGTCGACCTAATAACGTCGCCACCAACCTTCTATTTCCCCAAAGGGCGCGCAGCAACTCGGTCTGCTTTGCCCATCTCCCGGTACAACCTCCTTGGTACAGACTGTCCCTCCACACGACACCATCTCCGATACGCCCCGCCTGCTTGCCGGGTCTCATCTCACCCTGGCCGCCTCACCACAGGCACTTCCCTCCTCTGTGTCACCAAGCGGAGACGGCAGGAGCGTTGCGGAAACTTGTCACCACTAGGTGTCGCCCGACAACGGTCTCCATCAACCAAACAAACCAATACAGATCGCTCACGCGCCGCCACATTCATTCACTCATTCGGTCTCTCCCGAGGGTCCTCCCGAGCTCAGGGTGGGACACTCGCGCACGCACCACGGAGCAGCGTACCCACCCACCACTTCTCCCGAGTGGCACAAACGGTCCCCATCGTCCCGCCCGAACATAGCGAACGCGGGCTAGACTCGGGCACCCAAAAACGAAAGTAGGACAGTGAGTGGTGAAAACAGGCGAAACCGTTCTCTAAGTCAAAGTACGTGGCTGGCGAATCGGTCTGCGGGGCGAGGGAACAGGCACAATTAGGGGAACGGAGCACAGTATAGGAAGGGAGCATCTAAGCACGGTGTCAGTGGAAGGTGGCGGCGACCTCAGTTCCACCCCATTTAGGTCTCATTTTTAAAACACTCTACCGCTTGGGGTTTGTTGTTTTCTGGGGCTCGCTGCCACCGCCCGCCGGCCACTCACCCGCCCGCCCGCCCGCTGGCTCGCCCTCCCCCCCCCCCCCGCCCGCCCGCCCGCCCGCCCGCCCGCCCGTTCGCTCGCTCGCTCGCCCTCCCCGCCCCCGCCCGCCCGCCCGCCCGCTCGCTCGCTGGCTCGCCCTCCCGCCCGCCCCCTTTTCCAAGACTAAATTCAGAGTTAAAACAGTGGTGGAATGGTTAAAATGCCCGTTTGTATTTATTTTTTTCTAGGAGTACCCCTTCATAGTGATTTGCTTTCACTTTGGCCAGAAAAATATTTATTTTATGCACGACTTCCCCTCGTCCTCGCGAGCGTGTGTGTGTGTGTGTGTGTGTGTGTGTGTGTGTGTGTGTGTGTTTTGGTTTTTTTGTTTGTTTGTTTGTTTGTTTGTTTGTTTTGTTTTGTTTTCTGAGAGCATACTAGATCACCTCTCGGAATGGGAACAGTAAGGGGGTGGGGAGAGACGACTGATCAAAGAATCAGTAACTCTGCAGGGTGGGGTTGGTTGGCAAAAGGGTTTCCTTCAGAGGTTGGAGAATATATAGCCAGCCACCTTGGGAAGATTGCTAAAGAGAGTCAAGCCTCTCTTGCTCTCTTTTCTTGGCCTCCCTGCCCTGCCTCATAATAAAAGGTGAAGAAAGGCCAAAGACATGGAGGAGAAGGGAGGGGGAGGAAGATAACAAGTATGATATTAAAATAATTTTTGATAGACTCACGCACTCAGGAAGAGAACATGAGAGCCTCAGTGGGACCCTGTGTCTGGGTCCCTGAGGGTAAGGGAAGCATAACAATCCGTAGGTCTTTCTGGCTAGCAGGTAAAATTAAATCAAATGAAAAAGTGAAGTAAAAATCGATTCGAGGAAGATAACAAGTATGATAGTAAAATAATTTTAATATTTTAAATGTTCCAGGACAGCCAGAACTATAAAGAGAAACCCTGTCTCAAAAAACAAAATCAAAAACAAAAACAAAAACAAAAAAAAAAAACCCTAAAAATAAAAAAGAATTAGAAAAAAGATTACAGAAATCAAACACTAGCCCAATAGATGGCAAGTCACTGCAATCACAGCAGAAATATTACACACACACACACACACACACAGACAAACTCTGTCATAAAATCCAACGTGCCTTCATGATCAAAGTTCGATAGTACTAGAAGAAACATATGTCTGAAAATAAAAGCCAGAACCTTCTCTGCTTCTGTTTTCTTTTGCCTCAAGATTGGGTTTCTCTGGATGTAGCCCTGGCATCCCTGCCTGGAACTTACTCTGTAGGCTTGGGTAGCCTCAAACTCACCCAGGTCCTCTCTGCCTGCCTGCCTACCTGCCTACCTACACTCTGCCACCCACACAGCCAGGCAGAAGCTAGAATCTTTTTTTATTTTTGGCCTTCTTTTCATTTATTTGTTTGTTTGTTATTATTACTATTAGTTTTCAATGTAAGTGTGTGTGTGTGTGTGGGGGGGTGCTCTATCTGCTGCCTAGATGACTGCATATCAGAAGAAGGCACCAGAAAATAGGTGAAGCCACCATGCAGTTCCTGAAAATTAATTTAAAAAAAAAAAAAAAAAGGAAATTCAAATCACATAGTAGGTAGATATCTGCGCAGCTGTCAGAGTGCTGTTTAAGGCTTACTGTAAATAATAAAAATTGTTATGTGTCTTTTATCCAAAAACAGAAGGGAGGTGGTGTACCTGCATATCTGTTCCTTTCTACTTCCTTGTTCTGTCACTAATTTGCATATTGACCTCAAGAAGATGGAAGGCGACAAGTGGGTGGCAGCCATCTTGTCCTCTGACTGACATCTGTCCTCATAAAGATGGAGGTGGCTGGCTGTCACGTGACCTACTGCTCAAGGTAGCTTTTGTTTCCAGCCTCTAGGTGGCCTAGTTTGCATATGCAGAAAGGTGAGGAGGCTCCCTAAAGCAGCCTGAACCCTTGACCATCCACAGACAGCCTCATACTTTTTGGTTATACTTTTAAACGCCAGACTCTGAATTGGTCAGTCTAAATTCTTTTGGTTTAATCAAATTTTAATTAAAATGCATAAAAAACGAAAAATATAACCAGTCATTCTGGAACCCCTTTTGTGTAACTCAGACTGTAGAATAAGCTAGCTGCAAAGTTACAGTGATCCACCTCCCTCTGCCAGCACCACCACCACCACTGCCTGGCAAAAGCAAAAATCACAAAAAGGAAGGGTGGGTGGGGGGGGACAAAAATAAGAAGATAAGAATCGTAGCAGGTCATAGTGGTGTACAACTTTCATGCCAGCATTTGAAAAACAGAGGCAGGCTCTTAAAGGATTGAGGCCTACAAAGTGTCTTCAAGACAGCCAGGGCTGCTTACACTAAGAAACTATGTATGAAAAGAATAAATTTAAGAAAGAAAGAAAGAAAGAAAGAAAGAAAGAAAGAAAGAAAGAAAGGTATTTTCCAAAAAAAAAAAAAAAAAAACATTAGTCCGGGCAGTGGAGGCACATGCTTTTAATCCCAGCATTTGGGAAGCAGAGGCAGACAGATTAATGTGTTCAAGGCCATCCTGGTCTACAGAGTAAGTTCCAGGACAGCCAGGGTTACACAGAGAAACCGCATTGTGAAAAAAAAAATAAATAAACTAAATAAATAAAATTTAAAAATTAAAAAAATAGCCAGGAGTGGTGGCACACGCCTTTAATCCCAGCACTAGGGAGGCAGAGATGGGAGGATTTCTGAGTTCGGGGCCAGCCTGGTCTGCAAACTGAATTCCAAAACAGACAGGGCTATACAGAGAAACCCTGTCCAAAAAACCAAAAATAAAATAAAATAAAATATAAAACAAAAATAAAATAAAATAAAACTAAAAGAATTAGAAAAAAGATTACAGAATCAATCATAAGCCCACTACATGGCAAGTAACCGTAATCACAGCAGAAATATTATACACACACACACACACACACACACACACACACACACACACACTGCTCTGTACTTGCTCTGTAGGCTTGGGTAGCCTCAAACTCACAGAGGTCCTCTCTGCTTGCCTGCCGGCCTGCCTGCTTCTGCCACCCACACAGCCGGGCAGAAGACAGAATCTCTTTCTCCCTCTTATTTATATATTTATTTATTTGTTTGCTTACTTGCTTGCTTGCTTGCTTGCGTGTTTGTTATTATTACTATTAGTTTTCAATGTAAATTTGTGTGTTTGCTCTATCTGCTGCCTATATGATTAGATGCCAGAAGGGGGCACCAGAACCTAGGACAAGTCACCATGCAGATCCTGAGAATTAATTAAAAAAAAAAAAAAGGAAATTCTAATCACATAGAAGGTAGATATCTGAGAGGCTGTCAGAGTGCTTTTTAAGGCTTATGGTAAATAAGAAAAATTGTGTGTCTTTTACCAAACAACAGAAGGGAAGGGAGATGGTGCACCTCCATATCTGTTGTCTACATGTCTACTTCCTTGTTTTGTCACTTGGTTGCACATTGACACATTGACCTCACCATGCTGAAAGGCGACATGTGGGTGGCAGCCAAGACTAACACACATACACACATGCACACAAACATGGAGTGAGAGAGAAAGATAAGGAGGAATGACATTAATTTTAGGAAAAAGAGATATTAATGGATAAATATTATTTCTATACATACATACACACGTTTTTTAAAAATATTTTTATTACGTATTTTCCTCAATTACATTTCCAATGCTATCCCAAAAGTCCCCTGTACCCTCCCGCCCCTTGTTTATTAAAGAGAGAATTAGTGGAGAGCTAAGTCAATTGTGGACCACACCTTTAGCCTCAGGAGGATTTCTGCATTCAAGGTCACCCTGCCTTACAGAGTGACTTCCAAGTCAGGCAGGTCTACACAAAGAAACCCTATCTGAGAAAAATAATAATAATTGAAAGAAAGAAAGAAAGAAAGAAAGAAAGAAAGAAAGAAAGAAAGGAAGGAAGGAAGGAAGGAAGGAAGGAAGAAAGAAAGGAAGGAAGAAAATATTTTTAAAAATATTGTTTGGAAAATATATTACTTGAAGAAATCATATTTCCAGGAAAAAATATTCCTTGGAAATATGATTTCTTTAATCTGTGTACCCAAGACTAACACACACACACACACACATGCACACAAACATGGAGTGAGAGAGAAAGATATGGAGGAATGACATGAATTCAACTTTACAAAAAAAAAAAAAAAAGAATTAGAAAAAATTAAAGAAATTACACACAAGCCCACTAGATGGCAAGTAACCACAATCACAGCAGAAATATTGCACACACACACACACACACAAACTCTGTCATTAAATCCAATGTGCCTTCATGATCAAAGTTCTTTAGTCAATATTACTAGAAGAAAATTATGTCGGGGGCTGGTGAGATGGTTCAGTGGGGAAGAGCATTGACTGCTCTTCCAAATGTACTGAGTTCAAATCCCAGCACCCACATGGTGGCTCACAACCACCCATAATGTGATTTGGTACCCTCTTCTGGTGCATTTGAAGACAGCTACAGTGAACTTATACTAATAAATTAATCTCTGGCCTGAGCAAGTGGGTTTGGCTAGAGCAAGCAGAGGTCCTAAGTTCAATTCCCAACAATCACATGAAGGATCAAAACTCTTTAATAAAATCCAAATGGCCTTCCTTGTCAAACACTTACAGACAACAGGACTAAATAGATCATGTTTCTCACAATTCAAAAAAAAAAAAAAAATTGGCTGGGCAGTGGTGGTGCAGGCCTTTAATCCAGTGCCTGGAGTCAGAGGCAGGAAGATTTCTTAGTTAGAGGCCTTCCCCACTCTACAGAGTCACAAATAACCAAAAAAGAAAAAAGAAAGGACAGAAAAAGAAAAAAAGATAAGAAGAGAAAAGGAAAAGCAGAGTCAGGCTTTTACAGGTTTGAGGACAGCCGGGTCTACAAACTGTGTCCAAGACCACCAGGAGATCTGTTCTGCCTGCCTCTGCCATCCCCACAGCAGGAGACAGAGACTGAGTCTTACAGCCAAACCTACTCTAAATTGAAAAAACAAGCAAACAAACAAACAAACAAACTTGAAGCAATTCATCAGGAGACTGGTGTCCACTGAACTTTAGTTTTTTTCCCCAAGCATCAACCAGGGGTAAAATTGTTCGTTATCTTTCAAAACACTGGAGTCTCCTAACAGAACACATGGAGCTTTAAAAGAGTTTCTCCCCTCAGAGGAACCAAGGATGTTTGAAACAATTTCAACAGCCTTTCATGCATGTCTTAGCACTCTGACTATGGAGGCTATTGGAGAAAGTTACAGCAGTGGATACTACAGAAACAAGGAGAGTAAGGGACCAGGATTATTTTCAACACTATATTTCTTTTCTTACATTATAAAATAGAAAATAATTTATTTTTTGGAGAAAATCTTGGGAGTTACCATTACAAAAATGAAATTTGGAGTTCCTGTAAACTATGTTAAGTCTTTGAACTTTCTCATGGCATATACGTAGGGCTGCCTGTGACATGTGGTACCCTGACTCTAAATGGACATGACTACATCCATCGCTTAGAGAAAATACAAAGACCAGTTCTGAAGTAGCCTTAAAAGAGTGCCCTTTGCTTTAGCAAGGGGACTGTGCAATTAGAGCCATGAGTTCCATGAATATGACTTTCTTATCGCATAATTTTTTAGAGAATGTAGTACCCACCCATGATCATGTAACATTACAATTGTGAAACAACATTAATACATTCGAGAATTAACATCACCCAATAAAAGGCATATCTTCAAATATTGAGTCAAAATCTGAAAATCAAAACAGTAAATAGAGAGAATACATTAAAAATCAATCACTTAATTTGAAAACCTTGAAAACAATAACGGCCTGCTGCTGTTTCTTCAAAGGCTTGTGAACTTTTTCTGAGTGGTTAGGAAATACAGAAGAGCAAAATGGAAGACATGATTTGGACTTACAGTCTTTCCTGTGTTTTTTTTTTTTTTTTTTTTTTAATGAGCCACACAAGAGTACTTATGTAAAAGTTGGCGCATGCCTGTTACAGAAATGCATTCATACCTGAGAGATTACAACCTCACTCTACCAAGTTCTGAAACTTTAATCTAGCACAATGGCGCCTTTCTGTGCAAACAGCTGTACCCTGAAATTGAGTACAGTAAACTTTCAGCCACCAGTAACTTTGACCGAAATTACAGATTCCAGAGTATGAATATGAAAATCACAGAGGCAGGGAAGCACACAAGTGATAGCAATAACAATGTTCCAAACCTACCTATCAAATGGAATATTCCTCCCTTTATATTAACCGTGGGCTAGGGAAAGGGAAGTTAATAATAGACTTTCTGGTACCAGTCTACACTGTATTTCACTGAAGACATAAATACAGATATATGGAGTCTGAGCACAAGGAATTCACAATCCCAATCCATTCCAAAACAATTCCTTTCACGAGAATAACCAAAATCAAAACCAAAACAAAACTCCAGAACTTGCTAATTATAAACATTAGTTTTTTCTTAGTTTTAGTACAACAAGCAGCTAAGCACCATCTATAACTATAATATCTGCAGACATGCCACCTTTCTCTGGTTTCTGAATGTACCATGCACAGGTTCAATATAGGTCGATACACACACACACACACACAAAAAAACAAAAAACAAACCAAAAAACAAACAAACAAACAAACAAACAAAAAAGCCCTGTTTGTCTTACCTTATAGACTGTCCGAATCTATCTTGGATGAAAGTATTCCATGGCCACTGTGTGCTCCCTGACACCACGCCCGGCTCATACACACGTTTTTTTAAATATTTTTTATTACGTATTTTCCTCAATTACATTTCCAATGCTATCCCAAATGTCCTCCATACCCTCCCCCCCCCTTGTTTTCTTAAAGAGAGAATTACAGTAGACCTGAGGCAATTGTGGACCACACCTTTAGCCTCAGGAGGATTTCTGCATTCAAGGTCACCCTGGCTTACAGAGTGACATCCAAGTCAGCCAGGGCTACACAAAGAAAACCTACCTGAGAAAAAAATAATAATTGAAAGAAAGAAAGAAACAAACAAACAAACAAACAAAGAGAGAGAGAGAGATTGAGAGAGAGAGAGAGAGAGAGAGAGGAGAGAGAAAGAGAGAGGGAAAGAAAAGGGGTGCTCCACCACACCTGGCTTCCTTGTTTATTTCTAAGAATCCTTGGAAATATGATTTCTTTAATCTGTGTACCCAAGACTAACACACACACACACATGCACACAAACATGGAGTGAGAGAGAAAGATAAGGAGGTATGACAGGAATTTTACTTTACAAAAAAAGAAAAAAGAATTAGAAAAATTTAAAGAAATTATACAGAAGCCCACTTGATGTCAAGTAACAGTAATCACAGCAGAAATATTGCACACACACACACACAGACACACACACAGAAACACACACTGTCATTAAATCCAACATGCCTTCATGATCAAAGTTCTTTAGTCAATAGTACTAGAAGGAACATGTGTCCAGGGCTGGTGAGATGGTTCAGTGGGGAAGAGCACTGACTGCTCTTCCAAATGTACTGAGTTCAAATCCCAGCAACCACATGGTCCCTCACAACCACCCATAATGAGATCTGATACCCTCTCCTGGTGCGTTTGAAGACAGCTACAGTGAACTTATACTAATAAATAAATCTTTTGCCTGAGCAAGTGGGCTTGGCTAGAGCAAACAGAGGTCCTAAGCTCAATTCCCAACAATCACATGAAGGATCACAACTATCTGTACAACTAAAGTGTGTACTCATATACATAAAATACATAAATCTTGAAAGAAAGAAAGAAAGAAAGAAAGAAAGAAAGAAAGAAAGAAAGAAAGAAAGAAGGAAAGAAAGAAGGAAAGAAAGAAAGAAAGAAAGAGAGAGAGAAAGAAAGAAAGAAAGAAAGAAAGAAAGAAAGAAGAAAAGAAAAGGAGAGAGACACAGAGACAGACAGAGACACACAGAGAGAGAGACAGAGAGAGAAAGAGAAAGAGAGATGGAAAGAAAGATACTTTCAGAAAAAAAATTAGAAAAAAATTAAAGAAATTACACACAAGCCCACTAGATGGCAAGTAACTGCAATCCCAGCAGAAGTATTGCACACATACACACACAGAAACACACACAAACTCTGTCATTAAATCCAACGTGCCTTCATGATCAAAGTTCTTTAGTCAATAGTACTAGAAGGAACATAAGTCGGGGGCTGGTGAGATGGTTCAGTGGGTAAGAGCACCGACTGCTCTTCCAAAGGTACTGAGTTCAAATCCCAGCAACCACATGGTGGCTCACAACAACCCACAATGAGATCTGATACCCTATCCTGGTGGGTTTGAAGACATCTACTGTGAACTTATACTAATAAATAAATCTTTGGCCTGAGCAAGTGGGCTTGGCTAGAGCAAACAGAGGTCCTAAGCTCAATTCCCAACAATCACATGAAGGATCACAACTATCTGTACAACTAAAGTGTGTACTCATATACATAAAATACATAAATCTTGAAAGAAAGAAAGAAAGAAAGAAAGAAAGAAAGAAAGAAAGAAAGAAAGAAAGGAAGAAAGAAAGAAAGAAAGAGAGAAAGAAAGAAAGAAGAAAAGAAAAGGAGAGAGACACAGAGACAGACAGAGACACACAGAGAGAGAGACAGAGAGAGAAAGAGAAAGAGAGATGGAAAGAAAGATACTTTCAGAAAAAAAATTAGAAAAAAATTAAAGAAATTACACACAAGCCCACTAGATGGCAAGTAACTGCAATCCCAGCAGAAGTATTGCACACATACACACACAGAAACACACACAAACTCTGTCATTAAATCCAACGTGCCTTCATGATCAAAGTTCTTTAGTCAATAGTACTAGAAGGAACATAAGTCGGGGGCTGGTGAGATGGTTCAGTGGGTAAGAGCACCGACTGCTCTTCCAAAGGTACTGAGTTCAAATCCCAGCAACCACATGGTGGCTCACAACAACCCACAATGAGATCTGATACCCTATCCTGGTGGGTTTGAAGACATCTACTGTGAACTTATACTAATAAATAAATCTTTGGCCTGAGCAAATGGGCTTGGGTAGAGCAAGCAGAGGTCCTAATTTCATTTCCCAACAATCACATTAACGATCACAACCATCTTTACAACTAAAGTGTGTACTCATATACATAAAATAAATAAATCTCGGAAGGAAGGAAGGAAGGAAGGAAGGAAGGAAGGAAGGAAGGAAGGAAGGAAGGAAGGAAGGAAGGAAGAGAAGAATGAAAGAAACATATGTTGGTAAAATAAAAGCCAGAACCTTTTCTGCTTTTGTTTTCTTGATCCTAGAGATAGGGTTTCTCTTGGTGTAGCCCTGGCAGTCCTTTCTGGAACTATCAGTGTAGGCTTGGGTAGCCTCAAACTCACAGAGGTCCTCTCTGCCTGCTTGCCTGCCAGCCTCTGCCACCCACACAGCCTGGCAGAAGCCAGAATCTCTTTTTCCCTCCTATTTATATATTTCTTAGTTTGTTTGTTTGCTTGCTTGCTTGTTTGCTGTTATTACTTTTAGTTTTCAATGTAAGTGTGTGTGTGTGTGTGTGTGTGCTGCCTATATGACTACATGCCAGAAGAGGGCACCAGAACCTAGGACAAGTCACCATGCACCCCCTGAGAATTACTTTTAAAAAAAAAAAAAAAAAAGGAAATTCTAATCACATAGAAGGTAGATATCTGTGGGGCTGTCAGAGTGCTTACTGTAAATAATAAAAATTGTGTGTCCTTTACCAAAAACAGAAGGGAATGGAGGTGGTACCCCTGCATGTTTGTTGTCTGCATGTCTACTTCCTTGTTCGGTCACTGGCTTGCACATTGACACTTTGACCTCATTAAGATGAAAGGCGACCTTTTTGTGGCAGCAAAAAAAACCTCCCTGGAGGTTTGGTGGCCTACCACCTACACAAGCTCAGGCACGGAAAATAAATTAATAAAGATCTCTGAAACACAAATCTGGGGCTGGTACTAGCTGGCCATGGAATCCTATACACACACATGGAGTATTAATTTACAAGCAGCTACATCATTATCTGTGAGGGAGAGAGACATGAAAGAGTTTCCACAGCCTTTTTATTGGTGGTCAGGGTTAGGATTTCTTGTTTATTTCTTTGTTTGTTTGTTTGTTTGTTTGATTTCATTTTTTTTTTTTTTGAGACAGGGTTTCTCTGTGTAGCCTTGGCTGTCCTGGAACTCACTTTGTGGACCAGGCTGGCCTTGAACTTAGAAATCTGCCTGCCTCTGCCTCCCAAGTGCTGGGATTAAAGGCGTGCGCCACCACACCCGGCTCATACACACGTTTTTTTAAATATTTTTTTATTACGTATTTTCCTCAATTACATTTCCAATGCTATCCCAAATGTCCTCCATACCCTCCCCCCCCCCCTGTTTTCTTAAAGAGAGAATTTCAGTAGACCTGAGGCAATTGTGGACCACACCTTTAGCCTCAGGAGGATTTCTGCATTCAAGGTCACCCTGGCTTACAGAGTGACATCCAAGTCAGCCAGGGCTACACAAAGAAAACCTACCTGAGAAAAAAATAATAATTGAAAGAAAGAAAGAAAGAAAGAAACAAACAAAGAGAGAGAGAGAGATTGAGAGAGAGAGAGAGAGAGAGAGAGAGAGAGAGAGAGAGAGAGAGAGAGAGAGAAAGAGAGAGGGAAAGAAAAGGGGTGCTCCACCACATCTGGCTTCCTTGTTTATTTCTAAGAATCCTTGGAAATATGATTTCTTTAATCTGTGTACCCAAGACTAACACACACACACACATGCACACAAACATGGAGTGAGAGAGAAAGATAAGGAGGTATGACAGGAATTTTACTTTACAAAAAAAGAAAAAAGAATTAGAAAAATTTAAAGAAATTATACAGAAGCCCACTTGATGTCAAGTAACAGTAATCACAGCAGAAATATTGCACACACACACACACAGACACACACACAGAAACACACACTGTCATTAAATCCAACATGCCTTCATGATCAAAGTTCTTTAGTCAATAGTACTAGAAGGAACATGTGTCCAGGGCTGGTGAGATGGTTCAGTGGGGAAGAGCACTGACTGCTCTTCCAAATGTACTGAGTTCAAATCCCAGCAACCACATGGTCCCTCACAACCACCAATAATGAGATCTGATACCCTCTCCTGGTGCGTTTGAAGACAGCTACAGTGAACTTATACTAATAAATAAATCTTTTGCCTGAGCAAGTGGGCTTGGCTAGAGCAAACAGAGGTCCTAAGCTCAATTCCCAACAATCACATGAAGGATCACAACTATCTGTACAACTAAAGTGTGTACTCATATACATAAAATACATAAATCTTGAAAGAAAGAAAGAAAGAAAGAAAGAAAGAAAGAAAGAAAGAAAGAAAGAAAGAAAGAAAGAAAGAAAGGAAGGAAGGAAGGAAGAAGGAAAGAGAGAGAGAGAGAGAGAGAAAGAAAGAAAGAAAGAAAGAAAGAAAGAAAGAGAGAGAGAGAGAGAGAAAGAAAGAAAGAAAGAAGAAAAGAAAAGGAGAGAGACACAGAGACAGACAGAGACACACAGAGAGAGAGACAGAGAGAGAAAGAGAAAGAGAGATGGAAAGAAAGATACTTTCAGAAAAAAAATTAGAAAGAAATTACACACAAGCCCACTAGATGGCAAGTAACTGCAATCCCAGCAGAAGTATTGCACACATACACACACAGAAACACACACAAACTCTGTCATTAAATCCAACGTGCCTTCATGATCAAAGTTCTTTAGTCAATAGTACTAGAAGGAACATAAGTCGGGGGCTGGTGAGATGGTTCAGTGGGTAAGAGCACCGACTGCTCTTCCAAAGGTACTGAGTTCAAATCCCAGCAACCACATGGTGGCTCACAACAACCCACAATGAGATCTGATACCCTATCCTGGTGGGTTTGAAGACATCTACTGTGAACTTATACTAATAAATAAATCTTTGGCCTGAGCAAATGGGCTTGGGTAGAGCAAGCAGAGGTCCTAATTTCATTTCCCAACAATCACATTAACGATCACAACCATCTTTACAACTAAAGTGTGTACTCATATACATAAAATAAATAAATCTCGGAAGGAAGGAAGGAAGGAAGGAAGGAAGGAAGGAAGGAAGGAAGGAAGGAAGGAAGGAAGGAAGGAAGGGAAGAATGAAAGGAACATATGTCAGTAAAATAAAAGCCAGAACCTTTTCTGCTTTTGTTTTCTTGATCCTAGAGATAGGGTTTCTCTTGGTGTAGCCCTGGCAGTCCTTTCTGGAACTATCAGTGTAGGCTTGGGTAGCCTCAAACTCACAGAGGTCCTCTCTGCCTGCTTGCCTGCCAGCCTCTGCCACCCACACAGCCTGGCAGAAGCCAGAATCTCTTTTTCCCTCCTATTTATATATTTCTTAGTTTGTTTGTTTGCTTGCTTGCTTGTTTGCTGTTATTACTTTTAGTTTTCAATGTAAGTGTGTGTGTGTGTGTGCTGCCTATATGACTACATGCCAGAAGAGGGCACCAGAACCTAGGACAAGTCACCATGCACCCCCTGAGAATTACTTTTTTTAAAAAAAAAAAAAAGGAAATTCTAATCACAGATATCTGTGGGGCTGTCAGAGTGCTTTATAAGGCTTACTGTAAATAATAAAAATTGTGTGTCCTTTACCAAAAAACAGAAGGGAATGGAGGTGGTACCCCTGCATGTTTGTTGTCTGCATGTCTACTTCCTTGTTCGGTCACTGGCTTGCACATTGACACTTTGACCTCATTAAGATGAAAGGCGACCTTTTTGTGGCAGCAAAAAAAACCTCCCTGGAGGTTTGGTGGCCTACCACCTACACAAGCTCAGGCACGGAAAATAAATTAATAAAGATCTCTGAAACACAAATCTGGGGCTGGTACTAGCTGGCCATGGAATCCTATACACACACATGGAGTATTAATTTACAAGCAGCTACATCATTATCTGTGAGGGAGAGAGACATGAAAGAGTTTCCACAGCCTTTTTATTGGTGGTCAGGGTTAGGATTTCTTGTTTATTTCTTTGTTTGTTTGTTTGTTTGTTTGATTTCATTTTTTTTTTTTTGAGACAGGGTTTCTCTGTGTAGCCTTGGCTGTCCTGGAACTCACTTTGTGGACCAGGCTGGCCTTGAACTTAGAAATCTGCCTGCCTCTGCCTCCCAAGTGCTGGGATTAAAGGCGTGCGCCACCACACCCGGCTCATACACACGTTTTTTTAAATATTTTTTTATTACGTATTTTCCTCAATTACATTTCCAATGCTATCCCAAATGTCCTCCATACCCTCCCCCCCCCCCTGTTTTCTTAAAGAGAGAATTTCAGTAGACCTGAGGCAATTGTGGACCACACCTTTAGCCTCAGGAGGATTTCTGCATTCAAGGTCACCCTGGCTTACAGAGTGACATCCAAGTCAGCCAGGGCTACACAAAGAAAACCTACCTGAGAAAAAAATAATAATTGAAAGAAAGAAAGAAAGAAAGAAACAAACAAAGAGAGAGAGAGAGATTGAGAGAGAGAGAGAGAGAGAGAGAGAGAGAGAGAGAGAGAGAGAGGAGAGAAAGAGAGAGGGAAAGAAAAGGGGTGCTCCACCACATCTGGCTTCCTTGTTTATTTCTAAGAATCCTTGGAAATATGATTTCTTTAATCTGTGTACCCAAGACTAACACACACACACACATGCACACAAACATGGAGTGAGAGAGAAAGATAAGGAGGTATGACAGGAATTTTACTTTACAAAAAAAGAAAAAAGAATTAGAAAAATTTAAAGAAATTATACAGAAGCCCACTTGATGTCAAGTAACAGTAATCACAGCAGAAATATTGCACACACACACACACAGACACACACACAGAAACACACACTGTCATTAAATCCAACATGCCTTCATGATCAAAGTTCTTTAGTCAATAGTACTAGAAGGAACATGTGTCCAGGGCTGGTGAGATGGTTCAGTGGGGAAGAGCACTGACTGCTCTTCCAAATGTACTGAGTTCAAATCCCAGCAACCACATGGTCCCTCACAACCACCAATAATGAGATCTGATACCCTCTCCTGGTGCGTTTGAAGACAGCTACAGTGAACTTATACTAATAAATAAATCTTTTGCCTGAGCAAGTGGGCTTGGCTAGAGCAAACAGAGGTCCTAAGCTCAATTCCCAACAATCACATGAAGGATCACAACTATCTGTACAACTAAAGTGTGTACTCATATACATAAAATACATAAATCTTGAAAGAAAGAAAGAAAGAAAGAAAGAAAGAAAGAAAGAAAGAAAGAAAGAAAGAAAGAAAGAAAGAAAGGAAGGAAGGAAGGAAGAAGGAAAGAGAGAGAGAGAGAGAGAGAAAGAAAGAAAGAAAGAAAGAAAGAAAGAAAGAAAGAGAGAGAGAGAGAAAGAAAGAAAGAAAGAAGAAAAGAAAAGGAGAGAGACACAGAGACAGACAGAGACACACAGAGAGAGAGACAGAGAGAGAAAGAGAAAGAGAGATGGAAAGAAAGATACTTTCAGAAAAAAAATTAGAAAGAAATTACACACAAGCCCACTAGATGGCAAGTAACTGCAATCCCAGCAGAAGTATTGCACACATACACACACAGAAACACACACAAACTCTGTCATTAAATCCAACGTGCCTTCATGATCAAAGTTCTTTAGTCAATAGTACTAGAAGGAACATAAGTCGGGGGCTGGTGAGATGGTTCAGTGGGTAAGAGCACCGACTGCTCTTCCAAAGGTACTGAGTTCAAATCCCAGCAACCACATGGTGGCTCACAACAACCCACAATGAGATCTGATACCCTATCCTGGTGGGTTTGAAGACATCTACTGTGAACTTATACTAATAAATAAATCTTTGGCCTGAGCAAATGGGCTTGGGTAGAGCAAGCAGAGGTCCTAATTTCATTTCCCAACAATCACATTAACGATCACAACCATCTTTACAACTAAAGTGTGTACTCATATACATAAAATAAATAAATCTCGGAAGGAAGGAAGGAAGGAAGGAAGGAAGGAAGGAAGGAAGGAAGGAAGGAAGGAAGGAAGGAAGGAAGGGAAGAATGAAAGGAACATATGTCAGTAAAATAAAAGCCAGAACCTTTTCTGCTTTTGTTTTCTTGATCCTAGAGATAGGGTTTCTCTTGGTGTAGCCCTGGCAGTCCTTTCTGGAACTATCAGTGTAGGCTTGGGTAGCCTCAAACTCACAGAGGTCCTCTCTGCCTGCTTGCCTGCCAGCCTCTGCCACCCACACAGCCTGGCAGAAGCCAGAATCTCTTTTTCCCTCCTATTTATATATTTCTTAGTTTGTTTGTTTGCTTGCTTGCTTGTTTGCTGTTATTACTTTTAGTTTTCAATGTAAGTGTGTGTGTGTGTGTGCTGCCTATATGACTACATGCCAGAAGAGGGCACCAGAACCTAGGACAAGTCACCATGCACCCCCTGAGAATTACTTTTTTTAAAAAAAAAAAAAAGGAAATTCTAATCACAGATATCTGTGGGGCTGTCAGAGTGCTTTATAAGGCTTACTGTAAATAATAAAAATTGTGTGTCCTTTACCAAAAAACAGAAGGGAATGGAGGTGGTACCCCTGCATGTTTGTTGTCTGCATGTCTACTTCCTTGTTCGGTCACTGGCTTGCACATTGACACTTTGACCTCATTAAGATGAAAGGCGACCTTTTTGTGGCAGCAAAAAAAACCTCCCTGGAGGTTTGGTGGCCTACCACCTACACAAGCTCAGGCACGGAAAATAAATTAATAAAGATCTCTGAAACACAAATCTGGGGCTGGTACTAGCTGGCCATGGAATCCTATACACACACATGGAGTATTAATTTACAAGCAGCTACATCATTATCTGTGAGGGAGAGAGACATGAAAGAGTTTCCACAGCCTTTTTATTGGTGGTCAGGGTTAGGATTTCTTGTTTATTTCTTTGTTTGTTTGTTTGTTTGTTTGATTTCATTTTTTTTTTTTTTGAGACAGGGTTTCTCTGTGTAGCCTTGGCTGTCCTGGAACTCACTTTGTGGACCAGGCTGGCCTTGAACTTAGAAATCTGCCTGCCTCTGCCTCCCAAGTGCTGGGATTAAAGGCGTGCGCCACCACACCCGGCTCATACACACGTTTTTTTAAATATTTTTTTATTACGTATTTTCCTCAATTACATTTCCAATGCTATCCCAAATGTCCTCCATACCCTCCCCCCCCCCCTGTTTTCTTAAAGAGAGAATTTCAGTAGACCTGAGGCAATTGTGGACCACACCTTTAGCCTCAGGAGGATTTCTGCATTCAAGGTCACCCTGGCTTACAGAGTGACATCCAAGTCAGCCAGGGCTACACAAAGAAAACCTACCTGAGAAAAAAATAATAATTGAAAGAAAGAAAGAAAGAAAGAAACAAACAAAGAGAGAGAGAGAGATTGAGAGAGAGAGAGAGAGAGAGAGAGAGAGAGAGAGAGAGAGGAGAGAAAGAGAGAGGGAAAGAAAAGGGGTGCTCCACCACATCTGGCTTCCTTGTTTATTTCTAAGAATCCTTGGAAATATGATTTCTTTAATCTGTGTACCCAAGACTAACACACACACACACATGCACACAAACATG
This sequence comes from Mus caroli, assembly GCF_978045245.1. Classification (NCBI taxonomy): domain Eukaryota; kingdom Metazoa; phylum Chordata; class Mammalia; order Rodentia; family Muridae; genus Mus; species Mus caroli. Next base: position 360,857 of record NW_028227311.1, on the reverse strand, counting down.
GAGTGAGAGAGAAAGATAAGGAGGTATGACAGGAATTTTACTTTACAAAAAAAGAAAAAAGAATTAGAAAAATTTAAAGAAATTATACAGAAGCCCACTTGATGTCAAGTAACAGTAATCACAGCAGAAATATTGCACACACACACACACAGACACACACACAGAAACACACACTGTCATTAAATCCAACATGCCTTCATGATCAAAGTTCTTTAGTCAATAGTACTAGAAGGAACATGTGTCCAGGGCTGGTGAGATGGTTCAGTGGGGAAGAGCACTGACTGCTCTTCCAAATGTACTGAGTTCAAATCCCAGCAACCACATGGTCCCTCACAACCACCCATAATGAGATCTGATACCCTCTCCTGGTGCGTTTGAAGACAGCTACAGTGAACTTATACTAATAAATAAATCTTTTGCCTGAGCAAGTGGGCTTGGCTAGAGCAAACAGAGGTCCTAAGCTCAATTCCCAACAATCACATGAAGGATCACAACTATCTGTACAACTAAAGTGTGTACTCATATACATAAAATACATAAATCTTGAAAGAAAGAAAGAAAGAAAGAAAGAAAGAAAGAAAGAAAGAAAGAAAGAAAGAAAGAAAGAAGGAAAGAAAGAAGGAAAGAAAGAAAGAAAGAAAGAGAGAGAGAAAGAAAGAAAGAAAGAAAGAAAGAAAGAAAGAAGAAAAGAAAAGGAGAGAGACACAGAGACAGACAGAGACACACAGAGAGAGAGACAGAGAGAGAAAGAGAAAGAGAGATGGAAAGAAAGATACTTTCAGAAAAAAAATTAGAAAAAAATTAAAGAAATTACACACAAGCCCACTAGATGGCAAGTAACTGCAATCCCAGCAGAAGTATTGCACACATACACACACAGAAACACACACAAACTCTGTCATTAAATCCAACGTGCCTTCATGATCAAAGTTCTTTAGTCAATAGTACTAGAAGGAACATAAGTCGGGGGCTGGTGAGATGGTTCAGTGGGTAAGAGCACCGACTGCTCTTCCAAAGGTACTGAGTTCAAATCCCAGCAACCACATGGTGGCTCACAACAACCCACAATGAGATCTGATACCCTATCCTGGTGGGTTTGAAGACATCTACTGTGAACTTATACTAATAAATAAATCTTTGGCCTGAGCAAGTGGGCTTGGCTAGAGCAAACAGAGGTCCTAAGCTCAATTCCCAACAATCACATGAAGGATCACAACTATCTGTACAACTAAAGTGTGTACTCATATACATAAAATACATAAATCTTGAAAGAAAGAAAGAAAGAAAGAAAGAAAGAAAGAAAGAAAGAAAGAAAGAAAGAAAGAAAGGAAGAAAGAAAGAAAGAAAGAGAGAAAGAAAGAAAGAAGAAAAGAAAAGGAGAGAGACACAGAGACAGACAGAGACACACAGAGAGAGAGACAGAGAGAGAAAGAGAAAGAGAGATGGAAAGAAAGATACTTTCAGAAAAAAAATTAGAAAGAAATTACACACAAGCCCACTAGATGGCAAGTAACTGCAATCCCAGCAGAAGTATTGCACACATACACACACAGAAACACACACAAACTCTGTCATTAAATCCAACGTGCCTTCATGATCAAAGTTCTTTAGTCAATAGTACTAGAAGGAACATAAGTCGGGGCTGGTGAGATGGTTCAGTGGGTAAGAGCACTGCCTCTGCCTCCTGAGTGCTGGGATTAAAGGCGTGCGCCACCACACCCGGCTCGGAAATATGATTTCTTTTTTTTTTTTTTTTTTTTTTTTTTTTTTTTTTTTTTTTTTGGTTTTTCGAGACAGGGTTTCTCTGTGTAGCCCTGGCTGTCCTGGAACTCACTTTGTAGACCAGGCTGGCCTCGAACTCAGAAATCCGCCTGCCTCTGCCTCCCGAGTGCTGGGATTAAAGGCGTGCGCCACCACGCCCGGCTTGGAAATATGATTTCTTAATCTGTGTACCCAGGACTAACACACATACACACATGCACACAAACATGGAGTGAGAGAGAAAGATAAGGAGGAATGACATGAAGTTTAGGAAAAAGAGATATTAATGGATTAATATTACTTCTATACATAAATACACATGTTTTTTTAAAAATATTTTTTATTATGTATTTTCCTCAATTACATTTCCAATGCTATCCCAAAAGTCCCCCATACCCTCCCCCCCTTGTTTTCTTAAAGAGAGAATTACGGTAGATCTGAGGCAATTGTGGACCACACCTTTAGCCTCAGGCAGATTTCTGCATTCAAGGTCACCCTGCCTTAAGGAGTGACTTCCAAGTCAGCCAGGGCTACACAATGAATCCCTATCTGAGATTTTTTTTTTTTATTTTGAAACAGGGTTTCTCTGTGTAGTCCTGGAACTCACTTTGTGGACCTGGAATGACATGAATTTTAGGAAAAAGAGATATTAATGGATTAATATTACTTCTATACATACATACATACATACATACATATAATCATACATACACACATAATTTTTTCAAATAGAATTAGAGTAGACCTGAGGCAATTGTGGAACATACCTTTAACCTCAAGTCAGCTAGGGCTACACAGAGAAACCGTATCTCAGTAAAAAGAAAAAAATAATAGAAAGAAAGAGAGAGAGAGAGAGAGAGAGAGAGAGAGAGAGAGATTTTCAAAAAAAAAAAACTTAGTCTGGGCAGTGGTGCTTTTAATCCCAGCATTTGGGAAGCAGAGGCAGACAGATTAATATGTTCAAGGCCATCATGGTCTACAGAGTGAGTTCCAGGACAGCCAGGGTTACAGAGAGAAAGTGCATCATGAAAAAACAAAGCTATATTAAATAAATAAAATTTAAAAATTAAAAAATAGCCGGGACTGGTGGCACATACCTTTAATCCCAGCACTCCGGAGGCAGAGATGGGAAGATTTCTGGGTTCGAGGTCAGCCTAGTCTGCAAAGTGAGTTCCAGGACAGCCAGGGCTATACAGAGAAACCCTGTTTCGTAAAACAAAAAATAAAATTAAAATAAATTAAATTACAATTACAATTACAATTAAAAAGAATTAGAAAAAAAGATTACAGAAATCAAACATAAACCACTAGATGGCATGTAACCACAATTACAGCAGAAATATTGCACACACACACACACACACACACACACAAACTCTGTCATAAAATCGAATGTGCCTTCATGATCAAAGTTCGATAGTCAATACTGCTAGAAGAATCATACGTCTGAAAATAAAAGCCAGAACCTTTTCTGCTTTTGTTTTCTTTTGCCCCAAGTTAGGGTTTCTCTTGATGTAGCCCTGGCATCCCTGCCTGGAACTTGCTCTGTAGGCTTGGGTAGCCTCAAACTCACAGAGGTCCTCTCTGCCTGCTTCTGCCACCTACACATCCAGGCAGAAGCTAGAATCTTTTTTTTTTTTAACCTTCTTTTCTTTTATTTGTTTGTTTGTTATCATTACTATTAGTTTTCAAAGTATGTGTGTGTGTATGTGCTCTATCTGCTGCCTAGATGACTGCATGACAGAAGAAGGCACCAGAACCTAGGTGAATCCACCATGCAGTTCCTGAAAATTAATTAAAAGAAAAAAAAACAAAAAAAGGAAATTCAAATCACATAGCAAGTAGAAATCTGCACAGCTGTCAGAGTGTTATTTAAGGCTTACTGTAAATAATAAAATTTGTTATGTGTCTTTTATCCAAAAACAGAAGGGAGGTGGTGTGCCTGCATATGGAAGGTGACAAGTGGGTGGCAGCCATCTTGTCCTCTGACTGACATCTATCCTCATAAAGATGGAGGTGGCTGACTGTCACGTGACCTAATGCTCAAGGTAGCTTTTGTGTCCAGCCTCTAGGTAGCCTAGTTTGCATGTGCAGAAAGGTGAGGAGGCTCCCTAAAGCAGCCAGAACCCTTGACCATCCACAGACAGCCTCATACTGTCTTTTGTTATACTTTTAAATGCCAGACTCTGAATTGGTCAGTCTAAATTCTTTTGGTTTAATTAAATTATAATTAAAATGCATAATAAATGAAAAATATAACCAGTCATTCTGAAACCCCTTTTGTGTAACTCAGACTGTAGAATAAGCTAGCTGCAAAGTTACAGTGATCCACCTCCCTCTGCCAGCACTGCCACAACCACTGCCTGTCAAAAGCAAAAATCATAAAAAGGAAGAGGGGAGAGGGAACAAAAATAAGAAGATAAGAATCGTAGCCGGTCATAGTGGTATACAACTTTCATGCCAGCATTTGAAAAGCAGAGGCAGGCTCTTACTGGATTGAGGCCTACAAAGTGTCTTCAAGACAGCCAGGGCTGCTTACACTAAGAAACTATGTATGAAAAGAATAAATTTAAGAAAGAAAAAAAAAAGAAAAGAAAGAAAAAAAAAGAAAAGAAAGAATGAAAGAAAGAAAGAAAGAAAGGAAGGAAGGAAAGAAGTAAGGAAGGAAGGAAGAAAGGGAGAGGGGGGAACAGAGAGAGGGAGCAGAAGAAAAAAAGAAAGAAAAAAAAGAAAAAGAGAAACAGGCAGACTTAGGAGGTAGTGTTACTTGATTGGAGATATCATTTCTCTGTGTAGGCAGGCAGGCAGGCAGGCAGACAGCCATAGTTGTTTGCTTTAGTTTAGCTTGGTTTGGTTTTCAGGAAGTGTTGCCGAGGTCATACACAAGCACAGGCCCAAGAAATAAATAAATAAATAAGAAACACACATCTGGGAGGGGGGGGCTAGCTTGGCCATGGAGTCACACACACACACACACACACACACACACACACACACACACACACACACACACACTAATAAAATCAGGACATCCAGTGTCTTGGCCATCAATAGTGTGACATTCATGTCTTAAATTGCAAACCAGAAAGTCAGTTGCCCACGTACAAGTCTCTTTCTTCCAAGTAACATGTCAGTTCCCAGGGAGGCCTTGGGAACTTAAACTTTACTCACTCACACCCTACTCAAAATAGAAGTCTGATTCTAAGTAGTCTGTGCACTGAATCGGTGGTTTGGGTGTCTCTCTTGTGTTGGGGCAGGGCGGGGGTTCCATCCCCAGTGCAGGTTCTAGGAGCAAATGCCAGAAAAGTATACACATGTGCGGGTGTAGGAAATGCTGCTGGGTGGTCAGTTTGAGTCCAAGCCTATTGCAGATAACTATAGAATAAAGGAAGCAGTTCGATTGGCTTCTATCTTGATTGGTTTCTGAGGACACATCCAAGGAGAATATGTAATCAATTCTGGCAGTAACAGCAGAATGGCAGGCTAGCCAGGTAAGAGGTTACCTAGCCCTTATCTAATCTGAAGTAGGCCTTCACATTCCATCTAGGCCTTAATAGTTTCCTCAGTCCTTAACATTCCATCTAGGCCTTACTCTTTTACCTATACCTTAACAGCCAGCAGCTTTGCCCTCTGAGCCATCGCACAGGCATGTATAGATCAATGAATATCTTTCTCTGTATTCATTTATTTATGAGAGACAAAGTACATGGTGCAAAAACATACAAGACAGACCAGGCCGGCCACTCAATAATTTCTGCAGGCATGTGATGGAGGTGGCATCCAAACTGTGTAAGCAGTTCCATGCCACGTAGTTATCATTATTTGTTTTATGTATGTATGTTTGTATGTGTGAGATTACTTAGTTAGTTTCGTATTTAATTGAACCAGGGTTATTTGGGGGGGGGGGAAGGAAATTTTTTTCTATATATACAAGCAATTGTAATTTGTTATAGTGTCCCTCCCTTTTGTGAAGTTTGGATTGGGTTTTGCTTGGGATTGTTTGTTTGTTTGTTGGTTGGTTTTTCCAGACAGGGTTTCTCTGTGTAGCCCGGGCTGTACTGGAACTCACTCTGTAGACCAGGCTGGCCTCCAATTCAGAAATCTGCCTGCCTCTGCCTTCCAAGTGCTCCCAAAGGCATGTGCCACCACTGCTCTGCTGTACTATTTAAACAGCCCACCCCCCCAAAAAAAAGAGCAACAGCAAAACTGCAAATGTTCCTTCCTTCTCTGCATATCCAATCCAACCACTCCCAGCTAACTTAGGTAATGTGCGTTTCTGTGCCAGTTGATTATATGTGCCAGTTGATTATATATAAAATACTGTGTGTGTGTGAAATACAATACAATAAAATAAAATTAAGATGCTCAATTTCTTCACAAGCTTTGTTTTATTTTATTTTTGAAGGTTTTATTTATTTTTTTATTTATATGAGTACACTGCAGCTGTCTTCCAACACACACCAGAAGTGTGCATCGGATTCCAAAGTCACCATGTGGTTCGTGGGAATTGAACTCAGGACCTCTGGAAGAACAGTCAACGCTCTTCAGACCTTCACACACGTTTTATTTTATTAAGCATTAAACATGAAGTAGAAATCATTTAAATATTGTCCAGATTGGCCTTACCAATTCCTAAATTGCTTCTAGTGAAAGTCTTCTAGTGAGCGGAGGCTTCCTCTTTCTGTTGGGGTGTGTTATCAACTCCATTACCATTTCCAAAGATCTCAGTGTGAGCCTATTGTTTGGTTCAGTGGGTTGCCAGAGCAAATGTGGACCTGAAAGGACAGTGAGTTCAGAGAATTCACACTGAAATCATCACTCAGGGACTTGAGGCAGAAAACTAGCCAGCCAGCCTCTGGATAGACATGGCTCAGCAGTTCAGAGAACCAGACCATCGCAAATAGTCCACAAACCTGCAGGGACGACTTGCAGATCCCTTCCCCCCACCCCACCCCTCCCCCAGCCCCACCCAAACATAGGGAGAGAAGGCAGTGAGGGGGAGGGGGAGGTGTTGTGAGAGAATTTAGATAGCTCGAACAAATAGCTGGAGACTTCATTCATTTACTTCTTTTATTGAGCGTATGGTGAAAGAGGGAAAATGGCTCAAAAGGGAGGGAGGGAGGGCAGACCGTCTTCCCATGCTGGGATCATTCATGCTTTAAGAAGGAATGCAGGAGGCTGGAGGCTCAGCGGTTAAGAGCCCTGACTGCTCTTCTGAAGATCATGAGTTCAAATCCCAGCAACCACATAGTGGTTCACAACCACCCACAATGAGATCTGGTGCCCTCTTCTGGTGTGTCTGAAAACTGCTACAGTGTACTTACCTATAATAAATGAATCTGAAGAAGGGGGAGGAGGGGGAGGGGGAAGGCAGCCAGTCAGTCCAAAGGTGCTGGTGTGCACTCTAGGTGCTTTATTAAAAAGCCTTTAGTTCTGCTCTCCCATTTGATTCCCAAAGGGCAGTCTTGGAACCCTGTGCAGAGATAGATAGAAATGGCAACCACAGCAAACAAGCTAGTTAGTGAGTGAGTGAGTGAGTGAGTGAGTGAGTGAGCAGAGCAAGAGAGCTGGCTGGCAAAACACACAAAGCCAAAAGAAATGTCTGTCAAGTTTGGCCCCACAAAACAAAGCAAGCTCACATACATTCCCTGAGACTCATCCCTGGCTACAGGGAGTGTGATGTCCCTGAGTATTTTTGGAAGAAAGAAAGAAAGAAAGAAAGAGAGAGAGAGAGAGAGAGAGAAAGAAAGAAAGAAAGAAAGAAAGAAAGAAAGAAAGAAAGAAAGAAAGAAAGAAAGAAAGAAAGAAAGAAGGTGGTGTCCTTCCTACATCCCCCTTGCATGAGCTAGAGGTTTCTTTTCCTCCTCCTCCTCCTCCTCCTCCTCCTCCTCCTCCTCCTCTTCTTCTTCTTCTTCCTCTTCTTCTTCTCCTTCATTTTTAGTAGAGGCAGAGAGAGTAGAGAAGTAGCAAGAGAGAAAGAAGTAAGAGAACAAGAGAGGAGCTAGAAGTTTATTAAGTTTACCTCACAAAACAGTCTGTGTTGATTGATGCCAGGATGAAGGAAGAGAGAAAGACAGAGAGACAGAGAGACAGATAGACAGACAGACAGACAGAAAGACAGAAAGACAGAAAGACAGAAAGACAGAACTAGGTTGGTGAGAGAAATGGCTCAGCAGGTAAAACAGTGATTTTCCAAAGGCCCTGAGTTCAACTACCAATCACCTGTAATGAGATCTGACACCCTCTTCTGGTACATCTTAAGTCAGCTACAGGGTACTTTAAATAAATAAATAAATAAATAAATAAATAAATAAATAAATAAATAAATAAATAAATGGAAGGAAGGAAGGAAGGAAGGAAGGAAGGAAGGAAGGAAGGAAGGAAGGAAGGAAGGAAGGAAGATATATATTGTCTCAGGGCAGTCCCAAAAACTCAGTCCTTTAAGCCTCTGGTAAACTCTGAAGGGGTAAGATGTACAAATTCATCAGTCCTGCCTGCCTGCAGGTTGTGCCTTGCTTACTTCACTAAGACCCAAACTTTGTTTGATGTTTTTTGTTGTAGTTGTTGTTGTTGTTTTGGTTTGGTTTGGTTTGGTTTGGGTTTTTTTTTTTCTTTTTTTTTTTTGCCTCTGCCTCCCAAGTGTTGGGATTAAAGGCATGAAGCACCACTGGTCGGAACAAGTAAGAAAGTAAGTAAGTAAGTAAGTACATACATACATACATACATACATACACACATACATACATAAAGAGGGGACACACATGCCTAGAGGTTGTTGTTGTTTTACAGCTTTATTGTACAAAGGCAGAGGGAAAGAGAGAAGGTAGAAAGAGGGAGAGAGGCCACGTGGAGAGGAGGAAGGATGCCTAAGGTTTTAAGATGCTCAATTTCTCCACAAATTTTATTTGGAGAGCTGGCTCAGTGGTTAAGAGCACTGTCCTCTCTTCCAGAGGTCCTTCCTGAGTTCAATTTCCAACAATCATGTGGTGGCTAACAACCATCTGTCGTGGGATCCCATGTATTATTCTGGTGTGTGTCTGAAGACAGCTGCAGTGTAGTCGTATAAACAATGCCTGCATGCATGCATGCGTACGTACATACATACATACATACATACATACATACATACATACATACATAATGTTTAAAAAAAAATAGAGCCAGGCAGTGGTGGGTGGGCACACACCTTTAATCTCAGCACTTGGGAGGCAGAGGCAGGCAGGCGGATTTCTGAGTTTGAGTTCAGCCTGGTCTACAGAGTGAGTTCCAGGACAGCCAGGGCTACACAGAGAAATCCTGTCTTGAAAAAAAGAAAAAGAAAAAAAACAAACAAAAAAACAAAACAAAACCAAAAACACCAAAACCAAAACCAAAATTTAGAAATAGCAAGCCATGTAAATACTGTCCAGAAGATTCTGTCCTTAGAAGTAGCAGAACAGGGCTGGGTGAGAATGAGTGAGTGAATGGGCCTTCCTCTTTCTGATAGGGTGTGTTATCAACTCCATTACCATTTCCAAAGGGCTACATTCCTCTGGAGCAACGTG
>NW_028227311.1:323539-351452 GCF_978045245.1 Mus caroli | reverse complement strand
AGTTGACCATAGTACTCTGGGAGGCCTTGTCTTTTTCTCCACACAATGCGGTCGATAGAATGTCTGATCTGGATTTCTTTTCTGATTTTCCTTTTGTTTTGTTTTGCGGAATAAATTGAAGGTCGACCAGTTATCCTTACTCGAGTTTTGTTTGTTTTCCTTTTTTAATTTTAAAAGGATGTTATATTTTTATATATATATATATATATATATATATATATATATATATATGCGGAGACACACACACACACACTTTTTTTTTTTTTTTTTTTTTTTAATAGACCTGGCTGTCCTGGACCTCACTTTGTAGACCAGGCTGGCCTTGAACTCAGAAATCCGCCTGCCTCTGCCTCCGGAGTGCTGGGATTAAAGGCGTGCGCCACCACGCCCGGCTTTTTTTTTAATTTTTGTGTGTGTGTGTGTGTGGAGGGGGGCAATCGGTGCTCTTAACCACTAAGCCATCTCTCCAGCCCATCTTAAAATCCTTAGGTTGATGATCTGACTTTTCTGTTTTCTTCCTTTAACAAAACTGGTAAGTCAGCTGGCAAAAAGGATTTTCTTTTCATATATATTCCAAAAATGGGTAACTTGTAAATAGTGGTCTGTCTGCTGTTTGTTTGTTTGCTTGCTTGCTTGCTTGCTTGCTTGCTTGCTTGCTTGCTTGCTTGCTTGCTTTTTTCTTTTTCCCCCGAGACAGTGTTTCTCTGTGTAGTCTTGGCTGCCCAGGAACTCACTCTGTAGACCACCCTGGCCTCAATCAAACTCAGAAATCCTCCTGCCTCTGTCTGCCTCACAAGTGCTGGGAGTAAAGGTGTGCTGCACCACTGCCTGGCATTATTATTACTACTACTACTACTACTACTACTATTATTATTATTAGACATAATGAGATCAACTAGTTGGCCCGGTTTCATTTATTCATTTGAAATTAGTTGGACCAATTAGTTGGCTGGTCTGGGAGGTTTCTTTTGTTTCCGATTTGGGTGTTTGTGGGGTGTCAGGTATCTCTCGGGTATCTCAACGGAATGGATGAAGGTTACAGTGATATGGCTAGATTTTTGTAAAGATTACTTTTCTTAATCTGAGGAAAAAATAAAATACTGGGCTACATCTATATTGCTTCATTTCTCTTTCTCTTTTCTTTCTTTCAGATAAGGAGGTCCGTCAGCCAATTCCTCCTGCCTTTCTGTTTTTCATAACCCACACACACAATGCAGGCTACATCCATAGTGGGGAACAATCATGGAGGAAGAGGTAGGCTTTGCATTGGGTAGCATTGTCTGAGCGATATGTTAGTGGACCAGAGAGTTTGGATATCAAGCCGTATAATGTTTCTTTTTTTCTTTTTTTTTTTAAGATTTATTTATTTATTACATGTAAGTACACTGTGGCTGTCTTCAGACACACCAGAAGAGGGAGTCAGATCTTGTTAAGGATGGTTGTGAGCCACCATGTGGTTGCTGGGATTTGAACTAAGGACCTTTGGAAGAGCAGTCGGGTGCTCTTACCTGCTGAGCCATCTCACCAGCCCTAATGTTTCTTAAAATATAGAAAAGTTCTAACAAAGTGATCTTTAACTTTTTTTTTCTCCTTCGGCTATGTACAATGAATTGTTTTGCTTGCTTGCTTGACTTTGTACAATGAATTGTTTTGCTTGCTTGCTTGACTTCATTTGGTTTGACATGGTTTCCCTTTGTACCCGTGCAGACTGCCCTTTGAGAATAAAATGGGAGGCCAGAACCAAAGTCTTTTGGATAAAGCACCACAATGGACTACGCACTAGCACTAACCCGTTTGGCTGCCTTCCTTCCCAAGGCACAGATTTTTCCCAGCATGGGAAAGACCGACCTCCCTCCCTCCCTCCCTCCCTCCCTCCCTTTTGACCCAGTTTCACTCTTCCACCATACACTCAATAAAATAAAATAAAGTAAAATAAAATAAATAAAAGAATGAATGACGTTTCCAGTTATTTATTTGTCTAAGCTACCTAAATTCCCCTTCTACACCTCCCCCTACTCCCCACCCCAAGCCGCCATCTCCTCGTGGGGGTAGGGACCTGCACATCTGTGTCTTTCTCTCTGAACTCTTTGTTTTCTGGTCCACGTTGCTCCAGAGGAATGTAGCCCTTTGGAAATGGTAATGGAGTTGATAACACACCCTATCAGAAAGAGGAAGGCCCATTCACTCACTCATTCTCACCCAGCCCTGTTCTGCTACTTCTAAGGACAGAATCTTCTGGACAGTATTTACATGGCTTGCTATTTCTAAATTTTGGTTTTGGTTTTGGTGTTTTTGGTTTTGTTTTGTTTTTTTGTTTGTTTTTTTTCTTTTTCTTTTTTTCAAGACAGGATTTCTCTGTGTAGCCCTGGCTGTCCTGGAACTCACTCTGTAGACCAGGCTGAACTCAAACTCAGAAATCCGCCTGCCTGCCTCTGCCTCCCAAGTGCTGAGATTAAAGGTGTGTGCCCACCCACCACTGCCTGGCTCTATTTTTTTTTAAACATTATGTATGTATGTATGTATGTATGTATGTATGTATGTATGTATGTACGTACGCATGCATGCATGCAGGCATTGTTTATACGACTACACTGCAGCTGTCTTCAGACACACACCAGAATAATACATGGGATCCCACGACAGATGGTTGTTAGCCACCACATGATTGTTGGAAATTGAACTCAGGAAGGACCTCTGGAAGAGAGGACAGTGCTCTTAACCACTGAGCCAGCTCTCCAAATAAAATTTGTGGAGAAATTGAGCATCTTAAAACCTTAGGCATCCTTCCTCCTCTCCACGTGGCCTCTCTCCCTCTTTCTACCTTCTCTCTTTCCCTCTGCCTTTGTACAATAAAGCTGTAAAACAACAACAACCTCTAGGCATGTGTGTCCCCTCTTTATGTATGTATGTGTGTATGTATGTATGTATGTATGTATGTACTTACTTACTTACTTACTTTCTTACTTGTTCCGACCAGTGGTGCTTCATGCCTTTAATCCCAACACTTGGGAGGCAGAGGCAAAAAAAAAAAAGAAAAAAAAAAACCCAAACCAAACCAAACCAAACCAAAACAACAACAACAACTACAACAAAAAACATCAAACAAAGTTTGGGTCTTAGTGAAGTAAGCAAGGCACAACCTGCAGGCAGGCAGGACTGATGAATTTGTACATCTTACCCCTTCAGAGTTTACCAGAGGCTTAAAGGACTGAGTTTTTGGGACTGCCCTGAGACAATATATATCTTCCTTCCTTCCTTCCTTCCTTCCTTCCTTCCTTCCTTCCTTCCTTCCTTCCTTCCTTCCTTCCATTTATTTATTTATTTATTTATTTATTTATTTATTTATTTATTTATTTATTTATTTAAAGTACCCTGTAGCTGACTTAAGATGTACCAGAAGAGGGTGTCAGATCTCATTACAGGTGATTGGTAGTTGAACTCAGGGCCTTTGGAAAATCACTGTTTTACCTGCTGAGCCATTTCTCTCACCAACCTAGTTCTGTCTTTCTGTCTTTCTGTCTTTCTGTCTTTCTGTCTGTCTGTCTGTCTATCTGTCTCTCTGTCTCTCTGTCTTTCTCTCTTCCTTCATCCTGGCATCAATCAACACAGACTGTTTTGTGAGGTAAACTTAATAAACTTCTAGCTCCTCTCTTGTTCTCTTACTTCTTTCTCTCTTGCTACTTCTCTACTCTCTCTGCCTCTACTAAAAATGAAGGAGAAGAAGAAGAGGAAGAAGAAGAAGAAGAGGAGGAGGAGGAGGAGGAGGAGGAGGAGGAGGAGGAGGAAAAGAAACCTCTAGCTCATGCAAGGGGGATGTAGGAAGGACACCACCTTCTTTCTTTCTTTCTTTCTTTCTTTCTTTCTTTCTTTCTTTCTTTCTTTCTTTCTTTCTTTCTTTCTTTCTCTCTCTCTCTCTCTCTCTCTTTCTTTCTTTCTTTCTTTCTTCCAAAAATACTCAGGGACATCACACTCCCTGTAGCCAGGGATGAGTCTCAGGGAATGTATGTGAGCTTGCTTTGTTTTGTGGGGCCAAACTTGACAGACATTTCTTTTGGCTTTGTGTGTTTTGCCAGCCAGCTCTCTTGCTCTGCTCACTCACTCACTCACTCACTCACTCACTCACTAACTAGCTTGTTTGCTGTGGTTGCCATTTCTATCTATCTCTGCACAGGGTTCCAAGACTGCCCTTTGGGAATCAAATGGGAGAGCAGAACTAAAGGCTTTTTAATAAAGCACCTAGAGTGCACACCAGCACCTTTGGACTGACTGGCTGCCTTCCCCCTCCCCCTCCTCCCCCTTCTTCAGATTCATTTATTATAGGTAAGTACACTGTAGCAGTTTTCAGACACACCAGAAGAGGGCACCAGATCTCATTGTGGGTGGTTGTGAACCACTATGTGGTTGCTGGGATTTGAACTCATGATCTTCAGAAGAGCAGTCAGGGCTCTTAACCGCTGAGCCTCCAGCCTCCTGCATTCCTTCTTAAAGCATGAATGATCCCAGCATGGGAAGACGGTCTGCCCTCCCTCCCTCCCTTTTGAGCCATTTTCCCTCTTTCACCATACGCTCAATAAAAGAAGTAAATGAATGAAGTCTCCAGCTATTTGTTCGAGCTATCTAAATTCTCTCACAACACCTCCCCCTCCCCCTCACTGCCTTCTCTCCCTATGTTTGGGTGGGGCTGGGGGAGGGGTGGGGTGGGGGGAAGGGATCTGCAAGTCGTCCCTGCAGGTTTGTGGACTATTTGCGATGGTCTGGTTCTCTGAACTGCTGAGCCATGTCTATCCAGAGGCTGGCTGGCTAGTTTTCTGCCTCAAGTCCCTGAGTGATGATTTCAGTGTGAATTCTCTGAACTCACTGTCCTTTCAGGTCCACATTTGCTCTGGCAACCCACTGAACCAAACAATAGGCTCACACTGAGATCTTTGGAAATGGTAATGGAGTTGATAACACACCCCAACAGAAAGAGGAAGCCTCCGCTCACTAGAAGACTTTCACTAGAAGCAATTTAGGAATTGGTAAGGCCAATCTGGACAATATTTAAATGATTTCTACTTCATGTTTAATGCTTAATAAAATAAAACGTGTGTGAAGGTCTGAAGAGCGTTGACTGTTCTTCCAGAGGTCCTGAGTTCAATTCCCACGAACCACATGGTGACTTTGGAATCCGATGCACACTTCTGGTGTGTGTTGGAAGACAGCTGCAGTGTACTCATATAAATAAAAAAATAAATAAAACCTTCAAAAATAAAATAAAACAAAGCTTGTGAAGAAATTGAGCATCTTAATTTTATTTTATTGTATTGTATTTCACACACACACAGTATTTTATATATAATCAACTGGCACATATAATCAACTGGCACAGAAACGCACATTACCTAAGTTAGCTGGGAGTGGTTGGATTGGATATGCAGAGAAGGAAGGAACATTTGCAGTTTTGCTGTTGCTCTTTTTTTTGGGGGGGTGGGCTGTTTAAATAGTACAGCAGAGCAGTGGTGGCACATGCCTTTGGGAGCACTTGGAAGGCAGAGGCAGGCAGATTTCTGAATTGGAGGCCAGCCTGGTCTACAGAGTGAGTTCCAGTACAGCCCGGGCTACACAGAGAAACCCTGTCTGGAAAAACCAACCAACAAACAAACAAACAATCCCAAGCAAAACCCAATCCAAACTTCACAAAAGGGAGGGACACTATAACAAATTACAATTGCTTGTATATATAGAAAAAAATTTCCTTCCCCCCCCCCCAAATAACCCTGGTTCAATTAAATACGAAACTAACTAAGTAATCTCACACATACAAACATACATACATAAAACAAATAATGATAACTACGTGGCATGGAACTGCTTACACAGTTTGGATGCCACCTCCATCACATGCCTGCAGAAATTATTGAGTGGCCGGCCTGGTCTGTCTTGTATGTTTTTGCACCATGTACTTTGTCTCTCATAAATAAATGAATACAGAGAAAGATATTCATTGATCTATACATGCCTGTGCGATGGCTCAGAGGGCAAAGCTGCTGGCTGTTAAGGTATAGGTAAAAGAGTAAGGCCTAGATGGAATGTTAAGGACTGAGGAAACTATTAAGGCCTAGATGGAATGTGAAGGCCTACTTCAGATTAGATAAGGGCTAGGTAACCTCTTACCTGGCTAGCCTGCCATTCTGCTGTTACTGCCAGAATTGATTACATATTCTCCTTGGATGTGTCCTCAGAAACCAATCAAGATAGAAGCCAATCGAACTGCTTCCTTTATTCTATAGTTATCTGCAATAGGCTTGGACTCAAACTGACCACCCAGCAGCATTTCCTACACCCGCACATGTGTATACTTTTCTGGCATTTGCTCCTAGAACCTGCACTGGGGATGGAACCCCCGCCCTGCCCCAACACAAGAGAGACACCCAAACCACCGATTCAGTGCACAGACTACTTAGAATCAGACTTCTATTTTGAGTAGGGTGTGAGTGAGTAAAGTTTAAGTTCCCAAGGCCTCCCTGGGAACTGACATGTTACTTGGAAGAAAGAGACTTGTACGTGGGCAACTGACTTTCTGGTTTGCAATTTAAGACATGAATGTCACACTATTGATGGCCAAGACACTGGATGTCCTGATTTTATTAGTGTGTGTGTGTGTGTGTGTGTGTGTGTGTGTGTGTGTGTGTGTGTGTGTGTGTGACTCCATGGCCAAGCTAGCCCCCCCCTCCCAGATGTGTGTTTCTTATTTATTTATTTATTTCTTGGGCCTGTGCTTGTGTATGACCTCGGCAACACTTCCTGAAAACCAAACCAAGCTAAACTAAAGCAAACAACTATGGCTGTCTGCCTGCCTGCCTGCCTGCCTACACAGAGAAATGATATCTCCAATCAAGTAACACTACCTCCTAAGTCTGCCTGTTTCTCTTTTTCTTTTTTTTCTTTCTTTTTTTCTTCTGCTCCCTCTCTCTGTTCCCCCCTCTCCCTTTCTTCCTTCCTTCCTTACTTCTTTCCTTCCTTCCTTTCTTTCTTTCTTTCTTTCATTCTTTCTTTTCTTTTTTTTTCTTTCTTTTCTTTTTTTTTTCTTTCTTAAATTTATTCTTTTCATACATAGTTTCTTAGTGTAAGCAGCCCTGGCTGTCTTGAAGACACTTTGTAGGCCTCAATCCAGTAAGAGCCTGCCTCTGCTTTTCAAATGCTGGCATGAAAGTTGTATACCACTATGACCGGCTACGATTCTTATCTTCTTATTTTTGTTCCCTCTCCCCTCTTCCTTTTTATGATTTTTGCTTTTGACAGGCAGTGGTTGTGGCAGTGCTGGCAGAGGGAGGTGGATCACTGTAACTTTGCAGCTAGCTTATTCTACAGTCTGAGTTACACAAAAGGGGTTTCAGAATGACTGGTTATATTTTTCATTTATTATGCATTTTAATTATAATTTAATTAAACCAAAAGAATTTAGACTGACCAATTCAGAGTCTGGCATTTAAAAGTATAACAAAAGACAGTATGAGGCTGTCTGTGGATGGTCAAGGGTTCTGGCTGCTTTAGGGAGCCTCCTCACCTTTCTGCACATGCAAACTAGGCTACCTAGAGGCTGGACACAAAAGCTACCTTGAGCATTAGGTCACGTGACAGTCAGCCACCTCCATCTTTATGAGGATAGATGTCAGTCAGAGGACAAGATGGCTGCCACCCACTTGTCACCTTCCATATGCAGGCACACCACCTCCCTTCTGTTTTTGGATAAAAGACACATAACAAATTTTATTATTTACAGTAAGCCTTAAATAACACTCTGACAGCTGTGCAGATTTCTACTTGCTATGTGATTTGAATTTCCTTTTTTTGTTTTTTTTTCTTTTAATTAATTTTCAGGAACTGCATGGTGGATTCACCTAGGTTCTGGTGCCTTCTTCTGTCATGCAGTCATCTAGGCAGCAGATAGAGCACATACACACACACATACTTTGAAAACTAATAGTAATGATAACAAACAAACAAATAAAAGAAAAGAAGGTTAAAAAAAAAAAAGATTCTAGCTTCTGCCTGGATGTGTAGGTGGCAGAAGCAGGCAGAGAGGACCTCTGTGAGTTTGAGGCTACCCAAGCCTACAGAGCAAGTTCCAGGCAGGGATGCCAGGGCTACATCAAGAGAAACCCTAACTTGGGGCAAAAGAAAACAAAAGCAGAAAAGGTTCTGGCTTTTATTTTCAGACGTATGATTCTTCTAGCAGTATTGACTATCGAACTTTGATCATGAAGGCACATTCGATTTTATGACAGAGTTTGTGTGTGTGTGTGTGTGTGTGTGTGTGCAATATTTCTGCTGTAATTGTGGTTACATGCCATCTAGTGGTTTATGTTTGATTTCTGTAATCTTTTTTTCTAATTCTTTTTAATTGTAATTGTAATTGTAATTTAATTTATTTTAATTTTATTTTTTGTTTTACGAAACAGGGTTTCTCTGTATAGCCCTGGCTGTCCTGGAACTCACTTTGCAGACTAGGCTGACCTCGAACCCAGAAATCTTCCCATCTCTGCCTCCGGAGTGCTGGGATTAAAGGTATGTGCCACCAGTCCCGGCTATTTTTTAATTTTTAAATTTTATTTATTTAATATAGCTTTGTTTTTTCATGATGCACTTTCTCTCTGTAACCCTGGCTGTCCTGGAACTCACTCTGTAGACCATGATGGCCTTGAACATATTAATCTGTCTGCCTCTGCTTCCCAAATGCTGGGATTAAAAGCACCACTGCCCAGACTAAGTTTTTTTTTTTTGAAAATCTCTCTCTCTCTCTCTCTCTCTCTCTCTCTCTCTCTTTCTTTCTATTATTTTTTTCTTTTTACTGAGATACGGTTTCTCTGTGTAGCCCTAGCTGACTTGAGGTTAAAGGTATGTTCCACAATTGCCTCAGGTCTACTCTAATTCTATTTGAAAAAATTATGTGTGTATGTATGATTATATGTATGTATGTATGTATGTATGTATAGAAGTAATATTAATCCATTAATATCTCTTTTTCCTAAAATTCATGTCATTCCAGGTCCACAAAGTGAGTTCCAGGACTACACAGAGAAACCCTGTTTCAAAATAAAAAAAAAAAATCTCAGATAGGGATTCATTGTGTAGCCCTGGCTGACTTGGAAGTCACTCCTTAAGGCAGGGTGACCTTGAATGCAGAAATCTGCCTGAGGCTAAAGGTGTGGTCCACAATTGCCTCAGATCTACCGTAATTCTCTCTTTAAGAAAACAAGGGGGGGAGGGTATGGGGGACTTTTGGGATAGCATTGGAAATGTAATTGAGGAAAATACATAATAAAAAATATTTTTAAAAAAACATGTGTATTTATGTATAGAAGTAATATTAATCCATTAATATCTCTTTTTCCTAAACTTCATGTCATTCCTCCTTATCTTTCTCTCTCACTCCATGTTTGTGTGCATGTGTGTATGTGTGTTAGTCCTGGGTACACAGATTAAGAAATCATATTTCCAAGCCGGGCGTGGTGGCGCACGCCTTTAATCCCAGCACTCGGGAGGCAGAGGCAGGCGGATTTCTGAGTTCGAGGCCAGCCTGGTCTACAAAGTGAGTTCCAGGACAGCCAGGGCTACACAGAGAAACCCTGTCTCGAAAAACCAAAAAAAAAAAAAAAAAAAAAAAAAAAAAAAAAAAAAAAAAAAAAAAAAAAAAAAAGAAATCATATTTCCGAGCCGGGTGTGGTGGCGCACGCCTTTAATCCCAGCACTCAGGAGGCAGAGGCAGGCGGATTTCTGAGTTCGAGGCCTGCCTGGTCTACAAAGTGAGTTCCAGGACAGCCAGGGCTATACAGAGAAACCCTGTCTTGAAAAACAAAACAAAAAAAAAAAAAAAAAGAAATCATATTTCCAAGGATTTTTAGAAATAAACAAGGAAGCCAGGTGTGCTGGAACACCCCTTTAATCCCAGCACTTGGGAGGCTGAGGCAGGCAGATTTCTAAGTTCAAGTCCAGCCTGGTCCACAAAGTGAGTTCCAGGACAGCCAAGGCTACACAGAGAAAACCTGTCTCAAAAAAAAAAAAAAAATCAAACACACAAACAAACAAACAAAGAAATAAACAAGAAATCCTAACCCAGACCACCAATAAAAAGGCTGTGGAAACTCTTTCATGTCCCTCTCCCCCACAGGTAAGTATGTACCTGCTTGTAAATTAATACTCCATGTGTGTGTATAGGATTCCATGGCCAGCTAGTACCAGCCCCAGATTTGTGTTTCAGAGATCTTTACTTATTTATTTTCCATGCCTGAGCTTGTGTAGGTTGTACACCTCCAGGGAAACAACATAAAATCAAATCAGCTAACAAACAAACAGAAAAATGTAAAAGAATGGACTCATCTGGCATTTAAAAGTAATAGACTTCCGGGCAGTGTTGGGGCACACCTTTAATCCTACCACATTGGAGGCAGAGGCTGGCAGATTTGTGCATGCCAGGCCATCCTGGTCTACAGAGTGAGTTCCAAGACACCCAGGGCTACACAGAGAAACACTGTCTTGAAAGACCCCCACATCCTAAAAATAATAAAGAAGTAATAGACAAAAAGCAAGAGAAAAACATGTGTGCCAAGGCTGCTGGTGACTTTTCAGTGAATCCTCACCCTTCTGCACTGGATTCTGTTAAGTTCTATTCCACTAGTAGCTCCATGTTTGTGTGCATGTGTGTGTGTGTGTGTTAGTCTTGGGTACACAGATTAAAGAAATCATATTTCCAAGGAATATTTTTTCCTGGAAATATGATTTTTTCAAGTAATATTTTTCCAAATAATATTTTTTAAAATATTTTCTTTCTTTCTTTCTCTCTTTCTTCTTCTTTCTTTCTTTCTTTCTTTCTTTCTTTCTTTCTTTCTTTCTTTCTTTCTTTCTTTCTCTCCAAACTTCACACTATAACAAATTACAATTGCTTGTATATATAGAAAAAAATTTCCTCCCCCCCCCTAATAACCCTGGTTCAATTAAATACGAAACTAACTAAGTAATCACACACACACATACATACATACATACATACATACATACATACATACATACATACATAAAACAAATAATGATAACTAAGTGGCATGGAACTGCTCACACAGTTTGGATGCCACTTGCCCACCCTACCTCCATCACATGCCTGCAGAAATTATTGAGTGGCCGGCCTGGTCTGTCTTGTATGTTTTTGCACCATGTACAGAGACTTTGTCTCTCATAAATAAATGAATACAGAGAAAGATATTCATTGATCTATACATGCCTGTGCTCAGAGGGCAAAGCTGCTGGCTGTTAAGGTATAGGTAAAAGAATAAGGCCTAGATGGAATGTGAAGGCCTACTTCAGATTAGATAAGGGCTAGGTAACCTCTTACCTGGCTAGCCTGCCATTTTGTGCTGTTAACTACTATTATAAGGACACTTTCTCACAGCTTGTTTCTGCTGTTACTGCCAGAATTGATTACATATTCTCCTTGGATGTGTCCTCAGAAACCAATCAAGATAGAAGCCAATCAAACTGCTTCCTTTGTTCTATAGTTATCTGCAATAGGCTTGGACTCAAACTGACCACCCAGCAGCATTTCCTACACCCGCACATGTGTATACTTTTCTGGCATTTGCTCCTAGAACCTGCACTGGGGATGGAACCCCCGCCCTGCCCTAACACAAGAGAGACACCCACACCACCGATTCAGTGCACAGACTACTTAGAATCAGACTTCTATTTTGAGTAGGGTGTGAGTGAGTAAAGTTTAAGTTCCCAAGGCCTCCCTGGGAACTGACATCTTACTTGGAAGAAAGAGACTTGTAGGTGGGCAACTGACTTTCTGGTTTGCAAGTTAAGACATGAATGTCACACTATTGATGGCCAAGACACTGGATGTCCTGATTTTATTAGTGTGTGTGTGTGTGTGTGTGTGTGTGTGTGTGTGTGTGTGTGTGTGACTCCATGGCCAAGCTAGCCCCCCTCCCCCCAGATGTGTGTTTCTTATTTATTTATTTATTTCTTGGGCCTGTGCTTGTGTATGACCTCGGCAACACTTCCTGAAAACCAAACCAAGCTAAACTAAAGCAAACAACTATGGCTGTCTGCCTGCCTGCCTGCCTACACAGAGAAATGATATCTCCAATCAAGTAACACTACCTCCTAAGTCTGCCTGTTTCTCTTTTTCTTTTTTTCTTTCTTTTTTCTTCTGCCCCCTCTCTCTGTTCCCCCCTCTCCCTTCCTTCCTTCCTTCCTTCCTTTCTTTCTTTCTTTCTTTCTTTCTTTCTTTCTTTCTTTCTTTCTTTCTTTCTTTCTTTCTTTCTTTCTTTTCTTTTTTTTTTCTTTCTTAAATTTATTCTTTTCATATATAGTTTCTTAGTGTAAGCAGCCCTGGCTGTCTTGAAGACACTTTGTAGGCCTCAATCCAGTAAGAGCCTGCCTCTGCTTTTCAAATGCTGGCATGAAAGTTGTATACCACTATGACCGGCTACGATTCTTATCTTCTTATTTTTGTTCCCTCTCCCCTCTTCCTTTTTATGATTTTTGCTTTTGACAGGCAGTGGTTGTGGCAGTGCTGGCAGAGGGAGGTGGATCACTGTAACTTTGCAGCTAGCTTATTCTACAGTCTGAGTTACACAAAAGGAGTTTCAGAATGACTGGTTATATTTTTCATTTATTATGCATTTTAATTATAATTTAATTAAACCAAAAGAATTTAGACTGACCAATTCAGAGTCTGGCAATTAAAAGTATAACAAAAGACAGTATGAGGCTGTCTGTGGATGGTCAAGAGTTCTGGCTGCTTTAGGGAGCCTCCTCACCTTTCTGCACATGCAAACTAGGCCACCTAGAGGCTGGACACAAAAGCTACCTTGAGCATTAGGTCACGTGACAGTCAGCCACCTCCATCTTTATGAGGATAGATGTCAGTCAGAGGACAAGAGGGCTGCCACCCACTTGTCACCTTCCATATGCAGGCACACCACCTCCCTTCTGTTTTTGGATAAAAGACACATAACAATTTTTATTATTTACAGTAAGCCTTAAATGGCACTCTGACAGCTGTGCAGATTTCTACTTGCTATGTGATTTGAATTTCCTTTCTTTTTTTTAATTAATTTTCCTTGCTATGTGATTTGAATTTCCTTTTTTTTTTTTTTTCTTTTAATTAATTTTCAGGAACTGCATGGTGGATTCACCTAGGTTCTGGTGCCTTCTTCTGTCATGCAGTCATCTAGGCAGCAGATAGAGCACATACACACACACTTACATTGAAAACTAATAGTAATGATAACAAACAAACAAATAAATGAAAAGAAGGTTAAAAAAAAAAAAAAAGAGAGATTCTAGCTTCTGCCTGGATGTGTAGGTGGCAGAAGCAGGCAGAGAGGACCTCTGTGAGTTTGAGGCTACCCAAGCCTACAGAGCAAGTTCCAGGCAGGGATGCCAGGGCTACATCAAGAGAAACCTATCTTGGGGCAAAAGAAAACAAAAGCAGAAAAGGTTCTGGCTTTTATTTTCAGACATATGATTCTTCTAGCAGTATTGACTATTGAACTTTGATCATGAAGGCACATTTGATTTTATGACAGAGTTTGTGTGTGTGTGTGTGTGTGTGTGTGCAATATTTCTGCTGTAATTGTGGTTACATGCCATCTAGTGGTTTATGTTTGATTTCTGTAATCTTTTTTTCTAATTCTTTTTAATTGTAATTGTAATTGTAATTGTAATTTAATTTAATTTTATTTTTTGTTTTACGAAACAGGGTTTCTCTGTATAGCCCTGGCTGTCCTGGAACTCACTTTGCAGACCAGGCTGATCTTGAACCCAGAAATCTTCCCATCTCTGCCTCCGGAGTGCTGGGATTAAAGGTATGTGCCACCAGTCCCGGCTATTTTTTAATTTTTAAATTTTATTTATTTAATATAGCTTTGTTTTTTCATGATGCACTTTCTCTCTGTAACCCTGGCTGTCCTGGAACTCACTCTGTAGACCATGATGGCCTTGAACATATTAATCTGTCTGCCTCTGCTTCCCAAATGCTGGGATTAAAAGCACCACTGCCCAGACTAAGTTTTTTTTTTTTTAAATCTCTCTCTCTCTCTCTCTCTCTCTCTCTCTCTCTCTCTCTCTCTCTCTCTCTTTCTTTCTATTATTTTTTTCTTTTTACTGAGATACGGTTTCTCTGTGTAGCCCTAGCTGACTTGACACTAACTCTGTAACCCAGGGTGACCTTGAACACAGAAATCTGCCCGAGGTTAAAGGTATGTTCCACAATTGCCTCAGGTCTACTCTAATTCTATTTGAAAAAATTATGTGTGTATGTATAATTATATGTATGTATGTATGTATAGAAGTAATATTAATCCATTAATATCTCTCTTTTTTTTTTTTTTTTTTGGTTTTTACGAGACAGGGTTTCTCTGTATAGCCCTGGCTGTCCTGGAGCTCACTTTGTAGACCAGGCTGGCCTCGAACTCAGAAATCCGCCTGCCTCTGCCTCCCGAGTGCTGGGATTAAAGGCATGCGCCACCACGCCCGGCCATTAATATCTCTTTTTCCTAAAATTCATGTCATTCCATGTCCACAAAGTGAGTTCCAGGACTACACAGAGAAACCCTGTTTCAAAATAATAAATAAATAAATAAATAAATAAATAAATAAATAAATAAATAAATAAATATAGAAAGAAAGAAAGAAAGAAAGAAAGAAAGAAAGAAAGAAAGAAAGAAAGAAAGAAAGAAAGAAAGAAAGAAAGAGAGAAGGAATCCTAACCATTACCACCATCACCTCCAATACAAAGGCTGTGGAAATTGTTTCATGTCCCTCTCCCCCACAGGTGAGGATATAGCTGCTTGTAAATTAATACTCCATGACTCCATGTGTGTGTTATTGATTCCATGACCAGCTATTACCAGCCCCAGATCTGTGTTTCAGAGATCTTTACTTATTTATTATTCGGGCCTGAGCTTGTGTAGGTGTTAGGCCACCAAACCTCCAGGAAAACAACATAAAATCAAATCAGCTAACAAACCAACCCAAAAATGTAAAAGAATGGATTCATCTGGCATTTAAAACTAATAGACTGCCAGGCAGTGGTGGGGCACACCTTTAATCCTACCACTTTGGACCCAGAGGCTGGCAGATTTGTGCATTCCAGGCCATCCTGGTCTACAGAGTGAGTTCCAAGACACCCAGGGCTACACAGAGAAACACTGTCTTGAAAGACCCCCACCTCCTAAAAATAATAAAGAAGTAATAGACAAAAAGCAAGAGAAAAACATGTGTGCCATGGCTGCTGGTGGCTTTTCATGACTCCTCACCCTTCTGCACTGGATTCAGTTAAGTTCTAATCCACTAGTAGCTGGGAAAGAAGGGGAAGAAACACAAGCAACCTCGAACAATAGGTCTCATGAAGGCCAGCCACCTCCATCTTGAGAAGGGTGGTCATTCAGCACACAAGATGGCTGCCACCAAAAGGTCGCCTTTCATCTTAATGAGGTCAAAGTGTCAATGTGCAAGCCAGTGACCGAACAAGGAAGTAGACATGCAGACAACAAACATGCAGGGGTACCACCTCCATTCCCTTCTGTTTTTGGTAAAGGACACACAATTTTTATTATTTACAGTAAGCACTCTGACAGCCCCACAGATATCTACCTTCTATGTGATTAGAATTTCCTTTTTTTTTTTTTTTTTTTAAAAGTAATTCTCAGGGGGTGCATGGTGACTTGTCCTAGGTTCTGGTGCCCTCTTCTGGCATGTAGTCATATAGGCAGCACACACACACACACACACACACTTACATTGAAAACTAAAAGTAATAACAGCAAACAAGCAAGCAAGCAAACAAACAAACTAAGAAATATATAAATAGGAGGGAAAAAGAGATTCTGGCTTCTGCCAGGCTGTGTGGGTGGCAGAGGCTGGCAGGCAAGCAGGCAGAGAGGACCTCTGTGAGTTTGAGGCTACCCAAGCCTACACTGATAGTTCCAGAAAGGACTGCCAGGGCTACACCAAGAGAAACCCTATCTCTAGGATCAAGAAAACAAAAGCAGAAAAGGTTCTGGCTTTTATTTTACCAACATATGTTTCTTTCATTCTTCTCTTCCTTCCTTCCTTCCTTCCTTCCTTCCTTCCTTCCTTCCTTCCTTCCTTCCTTCCTTCCTTCCTTCCTTCCTTCCGAGATTTATTTATTTTATGTATATGAGTACACACTTTAGTTGTAAAGATGGTTGTGATCGTTAATGTGATTGTTGGGAAATGAAATTAGGACCTCTGCTTGCTCTACCCAAGCCCATTTGCTCAGGCCAAAGATTTATTTATTAGTATAAGTTCACAGTAGATGTCTTCAAACCCACCAGGATAGGGTATCAGATCTCATTGTGGGTTGTTGTGAGCCACCATGTGGTTGCTGGGATTTGAACTCAGTACCTTTGGAAGAGCAGTCGGTGCTCTTACCCACTGAACCATCTCACCAGCCCCCGACTTATGTTCCTTCTAGTACTATTGACTAAAGAACTTTGATCATGAAGGCACGTTGGATTTAATGACAGAGTTTGTGTGTGTTTCTGTGTGTGTATGTGTGCAATACTTCTGCTGGGATTGCAGTTACTTGCCATCTAGTGGGCTTGTGTGTAATTTCTTTAATTTTTTTCTAATTTTTTTTCTGAAAGTATCTTTCTTTCCATCTCTCTTTCTCTTTCTCTCTCTGTCTCTCTCTCTGTGTGTCTCTGTCTGTCTCTGTGTCTCTCTCCTTTTCTTTTCTTCTTTCTTTCTTTCTTTCTCTCTCTCTCTCTCTCTTTCTTTCTTTCTTTCTTTCTTTCTTTCTTTCTTTCTTTCTCTCTCTCTCTCTCTCTCTCTCTTTCCTTCTTCCTTCCTTCCTTTCTTTCTTTCTTTCTTTCTTTCTTTCTTTCTTTCTTTCTTTCTTTCTTTCTTTCTTTCTTTCAAGATTTATGTATTTTATGTATATGAGTACACACTTTAGTTGTACAGATAGTTGTGATCCTTCATGTGATTGTTGGGAATTGAGCTTAGGACCTCTGTTTGCTCTAGCCAAGCCCACTTGCTCAGGCAAAAGATTTATTTATTAGTATAAGTTCACTGTAGCTGTCTTCAAACGCACCAGGAGAGGGTATCAGATCTCATTATTGGTGGTTGTGAGGGACCATGTGGTTGCTGGGATTTGAACTCAGTACATTTGGAAGAGCAGTCAGTGCTCTTCCCCACTGAACCATCTCACCAGCCCTGGACACATGTTCCTTCTAGTACTATTGACTAAAGAACTTTGATCATGAAGGCATGTTGGATTTAATGACAGTGTGTGTTTCTGTGTGTGTGTCTGTGTGTGTGTGTGTGCAATATTTCTGCTGTGATTACTGTTACTTGACATCAAGTGGGCTTCTGTATAATTTCTTTAAATTTTTCTAATTCTTTTTTCTTTTTTTGTAAAGTAAAATTCCTGTCATACCTCCTTATCTTTCTCTCTCACTCCATGTTTGTGTGCATGTGTGTGTGTGTGTTAGTCTTGGGTACACAGATTAAAGAAATCATATTTCCAAGGATTCTTAGAAATAAACAAGGAAGCCAGATGTGGTGGAGCACCCCTTTTCTTTCCCTCTCTCTTTCTCTCCTCTCTCTCTCTCTCTCTCTCTCTCTCTCTCTCTCTCTCTCTCTCTCTCTCTCAATCTCTCTCTCTCTCTTTGTTTCTTTCTTTCTTTCTTTCTTTCTTTCAATTATTATTTTTTTCTCAGGTAGGTTTTCTTTGTGTAGCCCTGGCTGACTTGGATGTCACTCTGTAAGCCAGGGTGACCTTGAATGCAGAAATCCTCCTGAGGCTAAAGGTGTGGTCCACAATTGCCTCAGGTCTACTGAAATTCTCTCTTTAAGAAAACAGTGGGGGGGGGAGGGTATGGAGGACATTTGGGATAGCATTGGAAATGTAATTGAGGAAAATACGTAATAAAAAAATATTTAAAAAAACGTGTGTATGAGCCGGGTGTGGTGGCACACGCCTTTAATCCCAGCACTTGGGAGGCAGAGGCAGGCAGATTTCTAAGTTCAAGGCCAGCCTGGTCCACAAAGTGAGTTCCAGGACAGCCAAGGCTACACAGAGAAACCCTGTCTCAAAAAAAAAAAAATGAAATCAAACAAACAAACAAACAAACAAAGAAATAAACAAGAAATCCTAACCCTGACCACCAATAAAAAGGCTGTGGAAACTCTTTCATGTCTCTCTCCCTCACAGGTAATGATGTAGCTGCTTGTAAATTAATACTCCATGTGTGTGTATAGGATTCCATGGCCAGCTAGTACCAGCCCCAGATTTGTGTTTCAGAGATCTTTATTAATTTATTTTCCGTGCCTGAGCTTGTGTAGGTGGTAGGCCACCAAACCTCCAGGGAGGTTTTTTTTTTGCTGCCACAAAAAGGTCGCCTTTCATCTTAATGAGGTCAAAGTGTCAATGTGCAAGCCAGTGACCGAACAAGGAAGTAGACATGCAGACAACAAACATGCAGGGTACCACCTCCATTCTCTTCTGTTTTTTGGTAAAGGACACACAATTTTTATTATTTACAGTAAGCCTTATAAAGCACTCTGACAGCCCCACAGATATCTGTGATTAGAATTTCCTTTTTTTTTTAAAAAAAGTAATTCTCAGGGGGTGCATGGTGACTTGTCCTAGGTTCTGGTGCCCTCTTCTGGCATGTAGTCATATAGGCAGCACACACACACACACACTTACATTGAAAACTAAAAGTAATAACAGCAAACAAGCAAGCAAGCAAACAAACAAAATAAGAAATATATAAATAGGAGGGAAAAAGAGATTCTGGCTTCTGCCAGGCTGTGTGGGTGGCAGAGGCTGGCAGGCAAGCAGGCAGAGAGGACCTCTGTGAGTTTGAGGCTACCCAAGCCTACACTGATAGTTCCAGAAAGGACTGCCAGGGCTACACCAAGAGAAACCCTATCTCTAGGATCAAGAAAACAAAAGCAGAAAAGGTTCTGGCTTTTATTTTACCAACATATGTTTCTTTCATTCTTCTCTTCCTTCCTTCCTTCCTTCCTTCCTTCCTTCCTTCCTTCCTTCCTTCCTTCCTTCCTTCCTTCCGAGATTTATTTATTTTATGTATATGAGTACACACTTTAGTTGTAAAGATGGTTGTGATCGTTAATGTGATTGTTGGGAAATGAAATTAGGACCTCTGCTTGCTCTACCCAAGCCCATTTGCTCAGGCCAAAGATTTATTTATTAGTATAAGTTCACAGTAGATGTCTTCAAACCCACCAGGATAGGGTATCAGATCTCATTGTGGGTTGTTGTGAGCCACCATGTGGTTGCTGGGATTTGAACTCAGTACCTTTGGAAGAGCAGTCGGTGCTCTTACCCACTGAACCATCTCACCAGCCCCCGACTTATGTTCCTTCTAGTACTATTGACTAAAGAACTTTGATCATGAAGGCACGTTGGATTTAATGACAGAGTTTGTGTGTGTTTCTGTGTGTGTATGTGTGCAATACTTCTGCTGGGATTGCAGTTACTTGCCATCTAGTGGGCTTGTGTGTAATTTCTTTCTAATTTTTTTTCTGAAAGTATCTTTCTTTCCATCTCTCTTTCTCTTTCTCTCTCTGTCTCTCTCTCTGTGTGTCTCTGTCTGTCTCTGTGTCTCTCTCCTTTTCTTTTCTTCTTTCTTTCTTTCTCTCTTTCTTTCTTTCTTTCTTCCTTTCTTTCTTTCTTTCTTTCTTTCTTTCTTTCTTTCTTTCTTTCTTTCTTTCTTTCTTTCAAGATTTATGTATTTTATGTATATGAGTACACACTTTAGTTGTACAGATAGTTGTGATCCTTCATGTGATTGTTGGGAATTGAGCTTAGGACCTCTGTTTGCTCTAGCCAAGCCCACTTGCTCAGGCCAAAGATTTATTTATTAGTATAAGTTCACAGTAGATGTCTTCAAACCCACCAGGATAGGGTATCAGATCTCATTGTGGGTTGTTGTGAGCCACCATGTGGTTGCTGGGATTTGAACTCAGTACCTTTGGAAGAGCAGTCGGTGCTCTTACCCACTGAACCATCTCACCAGCCCCCGACTTATGTTCCTTCTAGTACTATTGACTAAAGAACTTTGATCATGAAGGCACGTTGGATTTAATGACAGAGTTTGTGTGTGTTTCTGTGTGTGTATGTGTGCAATACTTCTGCTGGGATTGCAGTTACTTGCCATCTAGTGGGCTTGTGTGTAATTTCTTTAATTTTTTTCTAATTTTTTTTCTGAAAGTATCTTTCTTTCCATCTCTCTTTCTCTTTCTCTCTCTGTCTCTCTCTCTGTGTGTCTCTGTCTGTCTCTGTGTCTCTCTCCTTTTCTTTTCTTCTTTCTTTCTTTCTTTCTTTCTTTCTTTCTTTCTCTCTCTCTTTCTTTCTTTCTTTCTTTCCTTCTTTCTTTCCTTCTTTCTTTCTTTCTTTCTTTCTTTCTTTCTTTCTTTCTTTCTTTCTTTCTTTCTTTCTTTCAAGATTTATGTATTTTATGTATATGAGTACACACTTTAGTTGTACAGATAGTTGTGATCCTTCATGTGATTGTTGGGAATTGAGCTTAGGACCTCTGTTTGCTCTAGCCAAGCCCACTTGCTCAGGCAAAAGATTTATTTATTAGTATAAGTTCACTGTAGCTGTCTTCAAACGCACCAGGAGAGGGTATCAGATCTCATTATGGGTGGTTGTGAGGGACCATGTGGTTGCTGGGATTTGAACTCAGTACATTTGGAAGAGCAGTCAGTGCTCTTCCCCACTGAACCATCTCACCAGCCCTGGACACATGTTCCTTCTAGTACTATTGACTAAAGAACTTTGATCATGAAGGCATGTTGGATTTAATGACAGTGTGTGTTTCTGTGTGTGTGTCTGTGTGTGTGTGTGTGCAATATTTCTGCTGTGATTACTGTTACTTGACATCAAGTGGGCTTCTGTATAATTTCTTTAAATTTTTCTAATTCTTTTTTCTTTTTTTGTAAAGTAAAATTCCTGTCATACCTCCTTATCTTTCTCTCTCACTCCATGTTTGTGTGCATGTGTGTGTGTGTGTTAGTCTTGGGTACACAGATTAAAGAAATCATATTTCCAAGGATTCTTAGAAATAAACAAGGAAGCCAGATGTGGTGGAGCACCCCTTTTCTTTCCCTCTCTCTTTCTCTCCTCTCTCTCTCTCTCTCTCTCTCTCTCTCTCTCTCTCTCTCAATCTCTCTCTCTCTCTTTGTTTGTTTCTTTCTTTCTTTCTTTCTTTCAATTATTATTTTTTTCTCAGGTAGGTTTTCTTTGTGTAGCCCTGGCTGACTTGGATGTCACTCTGTAAGCCAGGGTGACCTTGAATGCAGAAATCCTCCTGAGGCTAAAGGTGTGGTCCACAATTGCCTCAGGTCTACTGAAATTCTCTCTTTAAGAAAACAGGGGGGGGGGGGAGGGTATGGAGGACATTTGGGATAGCATTGGAAATGTAATTGAGGAAAATACGTAATAAAAAAATATTTAAAAAAACGTGTGTATGAGCCGGGTGTGGTGGCGCACGCCTTTAATCCCAGCACTTGGGAGGCAGAGGCAGGCAGATTTCTAAGTTCAAGGCCAGCCTGGTCCACAAAGTGAGTTCCAGGACAGCCAAGGCTACACAGAGAAACCCTGTCTCAAAAAAAAAAAAAATGAAATCAAACAAACAAACAAACAAACAAAGAAATAAACAAGAAATCCTAACCCTGACCACCAATAAAAAGGCTGTGGAAACTCTTTCATGTCTCTCTCCCTCACAGATAATGATGTAGCTGCTTGTAAATTAATACTCCATGTGTGTGTATAGGATTCCATGGCCAGCTAGTACCAGCCCCAGATTTGTGTTTCAGAGATCTTTATTAATTTATTTTCCGTGCCTGAGCTTGTGTAGGTGGTAGGCCACCAAACCTCCAGGGAGGTTTTTTTTGCTGCCACAAAAAGGTCGCCTTTCATCTTAATGAGGTCAAAGTGTCAATGTGCAAGCCAGTGACCGAACAAGGAAGTAGACATGCAGACAACAAACATGCAGGGGTACCACCTCCATTCCCTTCTGTTTTTTGGTAAAGGACACACAATTTTTATTATTTACAGTAAGCCTTATAAAGCACTCTGACAGCCCCACAGATATCTGTGATTAGAATTTCCTTTTTTTTTTTTTTAAAAAAAGTAATTCTCAGGGGGTGCATGGTGACTTGTCCTAGGTTCTGGTGCCCTCTTCTGGCATGTAGTCATATAGGCAGCACACACACACACACACTTACATTGAAAACTAAAAGTAATAACAGCAAACAAGCAAGCAAGCAAACAAACAAACTAAGAAATATATAAATAGGAGGGAAAAAGAGATTCTGGCTTCTGCCAGGCTGTGTGGGTGGCAGAGGCTGGCAGGCAAGCAGGCAGAGAGGACCTCTGTGAGTTTGAGGCTACCCAAGCCTACACTGATAGTTCCAGAAAGGACTGCCAGGGCTACACCAAGAGAAACCCTATCTCTAGGATCAAGAAAACAAAAGCAGAAAAGGTTCTGGCTTTTATTTTACTGACATATGTTCCTTTCATTCTTCCCTTCCTTCCTTCCTTCCTTCCTTCCTTCCTTCCTTCCTTCCTTCCTTCCTTCCTTCCTTCCTTCCGAGATTTATTTATTTTATGTATATGAGTACACACTTTAGTTGTAAAGATGGTTGTGATCGTTAATGTGATTGTTGGGAAATGAAATTAGGACCTCTGCTTGCTCTACCCAAGCCCATTTGCTCAGGCCAAAGATTTATTTATTAGTATAAGTTCACAGTAGATGTCTTCAAACCCACCAGGATAGGGTATCAGATCTCATTGTGGGTTGTTGTGAGCCACCATGTGGTTGCTGGGATTTGAACTCAGTACCTTTGGAAGAGCAGTCGGTGCTCTTACCCACTGAACCATCTCACCAGCCCCCGACTTATGTTCCTTCTAGTACTATTGACTAAAGAACTTTGATCATGAAGGCACGTTGGATTTAATGACAGAGTTTGTGTGTGTTTCTGTGTGTGTATGTGTGCAATACTTCTGCTGGGATTGCAGTTACTTGCCATCTAGTGGGCTTGTGTGTAATTTCTTTCTAATTTTTTTTCTGAAAGTATCTTTCTTTCCATCTCTCTTTCTCTTTCTCTCTCTGTCTCTCTCTCTGTGTGTCTCTGTCTGTCTCTGTGTCTCTCTCCTTTTCTTTTCTTCTTTCTTTCTTTCTTTCTCTCTCTCTCTCTTTCTTTCTTTCTTTCTTTCTTTCTTTCTTTCTTTCTCTCTCTCTCTCTCTCTCTTTCCTTCTTCCTTCCTTCCTTCCTTTCTTTCTTTCTTTCTTTCTTTCTTTCTTTCTTTCTTTCTTTCTTTCTTTCTTTCTTTCTTTCAAGATTTATGTATTTTATGTATATGAGTACACACTTTAGTTGTACAGATAGTTGTGATCCTTCATGTGATTGTTGGGAATTGAGCTTAGGACCTCTGTTTGCTCTAGCCAAGCCCACTTGCTCAGGCAAAAGATTTATTTATTAGTATAAGTTCACTGTAGCTGTCTTCAAACGCACCAGGAGAGGGTATCAGATCTCATTATTGGTGGTTGTGAGGGACCATGTGGTTGCTGGGATTTGAACTCAGTACATTTGGAAGAGCAGTCAGTGCTCTTCCCCACTGAACCATCTCACCAGCCCTGGACACATGTTCCTTCTAGTACTATTGACTAAAGAACTTTGATCATGAAGGCATGTTGGATTTAATGACAGTGTGTGTTTCTGTGTGTGTGTCTGTGTGTGTGTGTGTGCAATATTTCTGCTGTGATTACTGTTACTTGACATCAAGTGGGCTTCTGTATAATTTCTTTAAATTTTTCTAATTCTTTTTTCTTTTTTTGTAAAGTAAAATTCCTGTCATACCTCCTTATCTTTCTCTCTCACTCCATGTTTGTGTGCATGTGTGTGTGTGTGTTAGTCTTGGGTACACAGATTAAAGAAATCATATTTCCAAGGATTCTTAGAAATAAACAAGGAAGCCAGATGTGGTGGAGCACCCCTTTTCTTTCCCTCTCTCTTTCTCTCCTCTCTCTCTCTCTCTCTCTCTCTCTCTCTCTCTCTCTCTCTCTCAATCTCTCTCTCTCTCTTTGTTTGTTTCTTTCTTTCTTTCTTTCTTTCAATTATTATTTTTTTCTCAGGTAGGTTTTCTTTGTGTAGCCCTGGCTGACTTGGATGTCACTCTGTAAGCCAGGGTGACCTTGAATGCAGAAATCCTCCTGAGGCTAAAGGTGTGGTCCACAATTGCCTCAGGTCTACTGAAATTCTCTCTTTAAGAAAACAGGGGGGGGGGGAGGGTATGGAGGACATTTGGGATAGCATTGGAAATGTAATTGAGGAAAATACGTAATAAAAAAATATTTAAAAAAACGTGTGTATGAGCCGGGTGTGGTGGCGCACGCCTTTAATCCCAGCACTTGGGAGGCAGAGGC
Source organism: Mus caroli (assembly GCF_978045245.1). NCBI lineage: Eukaryota > Metazoa > Chordata > Mammalia > Rodentia > Muridae > Mus > Mus caroli. The sequence continues at coordinate 326,976 of NW_028227311.1, read as the reverse complement.
AGGCAGATTTCTAAGTTCAAGGCCAGCCTGGTCCACAAAGTGAGTTCCAGGACAGCCAAGGCTACACAGAGAAACCCTGTCTCAAAAAAAAAAAAATGAAATCAAACAAACAAACAAACAAACAAAGAAATAAACAAGAAATCCTAACCCTGACCACCAATAAAAAGGCTGTGGAAACTCTTTCATGTCTCTCTCCCTCACAGATAATGATGTAGCTGCTTGTAAATTAATACTCCATGTGTGTGTATAGGATTCCATGGCCAGCTAGTACCAGCCCCAGATTTGTGTTTCAGAGATCTTTATTAATTTATTTTCCGTGCCTGAGCTTGTGTAGGTGGTAGGCCACCAAACCTCCAGGGAGGTTTTTTTTGCTGCCACAAAAAGGTCGCCTTTCATCTTAATGAGGTCAAAGTGTCAATGTGCAAGCCAGTGACCGAACAAGGAAGTAGACATGCAGACAACAAACATGCAGGGGTACCACCTCCATTCCCTTCTGTTTTTTGGTAAAGGACACACAATTTTTATTATTTACAGTAAGCCTTATAAAGCACTCTGACAGCCCCACAGATATCTGTGATTAGAATTTCCTTTTTTTTTTTTTTAAAAAAAGTAATTCTCAGGGGGTGCATGGTGACTTGTCCTAGGTTCTGGTGCCCTCTTCTGGCATGTAGTCATATAGGCAGCACACACACACACACACTTACATTGAAAACTAAAAGTAATAACAGCAAACAAGCAAGCAAGCAAACAAACAAACTAAGAAATATATAAATAGGAGGGAAAAAGAGATTCTGGCTTCTGCCAGGCTGTGTGGGTGGCAGAGGCTGGCAGGCAAGCAGGCAGAGAGGACCTCTGTGAGTTTGAGGCTACCCAAGCCTACACTGATAGTTCCAGAAAGGACTGCCAGGGCTACACCAAGAGAAACCCTATCTCTAGGATCAAGAAAACAAAAGCAGAAAAGGTTCTGGCTTTTATTTTACTGACATATGTTCCTTTCATTCTTCCCTTCCTTCCTTCCTTCCTTCCTTCCTTCCTTCCTTCCTTCCTTCCTTCCTTCCTTCCTTCCTTCCTTCCGAGATTTATTTATTTTATGTATATGAGTACACACTTTAGTTGTAAAGATGGTTGTGATCGTTAATGTGATTGTTGGGAAATGAAATTAGGACCTCTGCTTGCTCTACCCAAGCCCATTTGCTCAGGCCAAAGATTTATTTATTAGTATAAGTTCACAGTAGATGTCTTCAAACCCACCAGGATAGGGTATCAGATCTCATTGTGGGTTGTTGTGAGCCACCATGTGGTTGCTGGGATTTGAACTCAGTACCTTTGGAAGAGCAGTCGGTGCTCTTACCCACTGAACCATCTCACCAGCCCCCGACTTATGTTCCTTCTAGTACTATTGACTAAAGAACTTTGATCATGAAGGCACGTTGGATTTAATGACAGAGTTTGTGTGTGTTTCTGTGTGTGTATGTGTGCAATACTTCTGCTGGGATTGCAGTTACTTGCCATCTAGTGGGCTTGTGTGTAATTTCTTTCTAATTTTTTTTCTGAAAGTATCTTTCTTTCCATCTCTCTTTCTCTTTCTCTCTCTGTCTCTCTCTCTGTGTGTCTCTGTCTGTCTCTGTGTCTCTCTCCTTTTCTTTTCTTCTTTCTTTCTTTCTTTCTCTCTCTCTCTCTCTCTTTCTTTCTTTCTTTCTTTCTTTCTTTCTTTCTCTCTCTCTCTCTCTCTCTTTCCTTCTTCCTTCCTTCCTTCCTTTCTTTCTTTCTTTCTTTCTTTCTTTCTTTCTTTCTTTCTTTCTTTCTTTCTTTCTTTCTTTCAAGATTTATGTATTTTATGTATATGAGTACACACTTTAGTTGTACAGATAGTTGTGATCCTTCATGTGATTGTTGGGAATTGAGCTTAGGACCTCTGTTTGCTCTAGCCAAGCCCACTTGCTCAGGCAAAAGATTTATTTATTAGTATAAGTTCACTGTAGCTGTCTTCAAACGCACCAGGAGAGGGTATCAGATCTCATTATTGGTGGTTGTGAGGGACCATGTGGTTGCTGGGATTTGAACTCAGTACATTTGGAAGAGCAGTCAGTGCTCTTCCCCACTGAACCATCTCACCAGCCCTGGACACATGTTCCTTCTAGTACTATTGACTAAAGAACTTTGATCATGAAGGCATGTTGGATTTAATGACAGTGTGTGTTTCTGTGTGTGTGTCTGTGTGTGTGTGTGTGCAATATTTCTGCTGTGATTACTGTTACTTGACATCAAGTGGGCTTCTGTATAATTTCTTTAAATTTTTCTAATTCTTTTTTCTTTTTTTGTAAAGTAAAATTCCTGTCATACCTCCTTATCTTTCTCTCTCACTCCATGTTTGTGTGCATGTGTGTGTGTGTGTTAGTCTTGGGTACACAGATTAAAGAAATCATATTTCCAAGGATTCTTAGAAATAAACAAGGAAGCCAGATGTGGTGGAGCACCCCTTTTCTTTCCCTCTCTCTTTCTCTCCTCTCTCTCTCTCTCTCTCTCTCTCTCTCTCTCTCTCTCTCTCTCAATCTCTCTCTCTCTCTTTGTTTGTTTCTTTCTTTCTTTCTTTCTTTCAATTATTATTTTTTTCTCAGGTAGGTTTTCTTTGTGTAGCCCTGGCTGACTTGGATGTCACTCTGTAAGCCAGGGTGACCTTGAATGCAGAAATCCTCCTGAGGCTAAAGGTGTGGTCCACAATTGCCTCAGGTCTACTGAAATTCTCTCTTTAAGAAAACAGGGGGGGGGGAGGGTATGGAGGACATTTGGGATAGCATTGGAAATGTAATTGAGGAAAATACGTAATAAAAAAATATTTAAAAAAACGTGTGTATGAGCCGGGTGTGGTGGCGCACGCCTTTAATCCCAGCACTTGGGAGGCAGAGGCAGGCAGATTTCTAAGTTCAAGGCCAGCCTGGTCCACAAAGTGAGTTCCAGGACAGCCAAGGCTACACAGAGAAACCCTGTCTCAAAAAAAAAAAAAATGAAATCAAACAAACAAACAAACAAACAAAGAAATAAACAAGAAATCCTAACCCTGACCACCAATAAAAAGGCTGTGGAAACTCTTTCATGTCTCTCTCCCTCACAGATAATGATGTAGCTGCTTGTAAATTAATACTCCATGTGTGTGTATAGGATTCCATGGCCAGCTAGTACCAGCCCCAGATTTGTGTTTCAGAGATCTTTATTAATTTATTTTCCGTGCCTGAGCTTGTGTAGGTGGTAGGCCACCAAACCTCCAGGGAGGTTTTTTTTGCTGCCACAAAAAGGTCGCCTTTCATCTTAATGAGGTCAAAGTGTCAATGTGCAAGCCAGTGACCGAACAAGGAAGTAGACATGCAGACAACAAACATGCAGGGGTACCACCTCCATTCCCTTCTGTTTTTGGTAAAGGACACACAATTTTTATTATT
>NW_028227311.1:250862-313362 GCF_978045245.1 Mus caroli | reverse complement strand
TACTTTATACATATATATATAAGTGTATATGTGTTTATATGTATATATATACATATGTATATATATATCTATATATATATATATATTTTTTTAAATGGACTGGGAGGTCGACCAGCACACCGGGTGGCACTTTGTCTTTTTCCCCCAATCCGTGGAGGTCGACCAGATGTCAGAAAGACTCCAACTTCTTTACCTTTTTCTTTTTATTTTTTTTTTTTTTTTTTTTTTTTTTTGGTTTTTCGAGACAGGGTTTCTCTGTGTAGTCGTGGCTGTCCTGGAACTCACTCTGTAGCCCAGGCTGGCCTCGAACTCAGAAATCCGCCTGCCTCTGCCTCCCAAGTGCTGGGATTAAAGGCGTGCGCCACCACGCCCGGCTACCTTTTTCTTTTTAAAATATTATATAACTGCATACGTATACACAGACAAATAGCCGTGCCTCTTTTACTTTTTTATACATATTTTTTTTATTTATTTATTTATTTATTTATTTATTTATTTATTTATTTATTTATTTATTTATTTATTTATTTAAATGAACTGGGAAGTTGACCATAGTACTCTGGGAGGCCTTGTCTTTTTCTCCACACAATGCGGTCGATAGAATGTCTGATCTGGATTTCTTTTCTGATTTTCCTTTTGTTTTGTTTTGCGGAATAAATTGAAGGTCGACCAGTTATCCTTACTCGAGTTTTGTTTGTTTTCCTTTTTTAATTTTAAAAGGATGTTATATTTTTATATATATATATATATATATATATATATATATATATATATGCGGAGACACACACACACACACTTTTTTTTTTTTTTTTTTTTTTTAATAGACCTGGCTGTCCTGGACCTCACTTTGTAGACCAGGCTGGCCTTGAACTCAGAAATCCGCCTGCCTCTGCCTCCGGAGTGCTGGGATTAAAGGCGTGCGCCACCACGCCCGGCTTTTTTTTTAATTTTTGTGTGTGTGTGTGTGTGGAGGGGGGCAATCGGTGCTCTTAACCACTAAGCCATCTCTCCAGCCCATCTTAAAATCCTTAGGTTGATGATCTGACTTTTCTGTTTTCTTCCTTTAACAAAACTGGTAAGTCAGCTGGCAAAAAGGATTTTCTTTTCATATATATTCCAAAAATGGGTAACTTGTAAATAGTGGTCTGTCTGCTGTTTGTTTGTTTGCTTGCTTGCTTGCTTGCTTGCTTGCTTGCTTGCTTGCTTGCTTGCTTGCTTTTTTCTTTTTCCCCCGAGACAGTGTTTCTCTGTGTAGTCTTGGCTGCCCAGGAACTCACTCTGTAGACCACCCTGGCCTCAATCAAACTCAGAAATCCTCCTGCCTCTGTCTGCCTCACAAGTGCTGGGAGTAAAGGTGTGCTGCACCACTGCCTGGCATTATTATTACTACTACTACTACTACTACTACTATTATTATTATTAGACATAATGAGATCAACTAGTTGGCCCGGTTTCATTTATTCATTTGAAATTAGTTGGACCAATTAGTTGGCTGGTCTGGGAGGTTTCTTTTGTTTCCGATTTGGGTGTTTGTGGGGTGTCAGGTATCTCTCGGGTATCTCAACGGAATGGATGAAGGTTACAGTGATATGGCTAGATTTTTGTAAAGATTACTTTTCTTAATCTGAGGAAAAAATAAAATACTGGGCTACATCTATATTGCTTCATTTCTCTTTCTCTTTTCTTTCTTTCAGATAAGGAGGTCCGTCAGCCAATTCCTCCTGCCTTTCTGTTTTTCATAACCCACACACACAATGCAGGCTACATCCATAGTGGGGAACAATCATGGAGGAAGAGGTAGGCTTTGCATTGGGTAGCATTGTCTGAGCGATATGTTAGTGGACCAGAGAGTTTGGATATCAAGCCGTATAATGTTTCTTTTTTTCTTTTTTTTTTTAAGATTTATTTATTTATTACATGTAAGTACACTGTGGCTGTCTTCAGACACACCAGAAGAGGGAGTCAGATCTTGTTAAGGATGGTTGTGAGCCACCATGTGGTTGCTGGGATTTGAACTAAGGACCTTTGGAAGAGCAGTCGGGTGCTCTTACCTGCTGAGCCATCTCACCAGCCCTAATGTTTCTTAAAATATAGAAAAGTTCTAACAAAGTGATCTTTAACTTTTTTTTTCTCCTTCGGCTATGTACAATGAATTGTTTTGCTTGCTTGCTTGACTTTGTACAATGAATTGTTTTGCTTGCTTGCTTGACTTCATTTGGTTTGACATGGTTTCCCTTTGTACCCGTGCAGACTGCCCTTTGAGAATAAAATGGGAGGCCAGAACCAAAGTCTTTTGGATAAAGCACCACAATGGACTACGCACTAGCACTAACCCGTTTGGCTGCCTTCCTTCCCAAGGCACAGATTTTTCCCAGCATGGGAAAGACCGACCTCCCTCCCTCCCTCCCTCCCTCCCTCCCTTTTGACCCAGTTTCACTCTTCCACCATACACTCAATAAAATAAAATAAAGTAAAATAAAATAAATAAAAGAATGAATGACGTTTCCAGTTATTTATTTGTCTAAGCTACCTAAATTCCCCTTCTACACCTCCCCCTACTCCCCACCCCAAGCCGCCATCTCCTCGTGGGGGTAGGGACCTGCACATCTGTGTCTTTCTCTCTGAACTCTTTGTTTTCTGGTCCACGTTGCTCCAGAGGAATGTAGCCCTTTGGAAATGGTAATGGAGTTGATAACACACCCTATCAGAAAGAGGAAGGCCCATTCACTCACTCATTCTCACCCAGCCCTGTTCTGCTACTTCTAAGGACAGAATCTTCTGGACAGTATTTACATGGCTTGCTATTTCTAAATTTTGGTTTTGGTTTTGGTGTTTTTGGTTTTGTTTTGTTTTTTTGTTTGTTTTTTTTCTTTTTCTTTTTTTCAAGACAGGATTTCTCTGTGTAGCCCTGGCTGTCCTGGAACTCACTCTGTAGACCAGGCTGAACTCAAACTCAGAAATCCGCCTGCCTGCCTCTGCCTCCCAAGTGCTGAGATTAAAGGTGTGTGCCCACCCACCACTGCCTGGCTCTATTTTTTTTTAAACATTATGTATGTATGTATGTATGTATGTATGTATGTATGTATGTATGTACGTACGCATGCATGCATGCAGGCATTGTTTATACGACTACACTGCAGCTGTCTTCAGACACACACCAGAATAATACATGGGATCCCACGACAGATGGTTGTTAGCCACCACATGATTGTTGGAAATTGAACTCAGGAAGGACCTCTGGAAGAGAGGACAGTGCTCTTAACCACTGAGCCAGCTCTCCAAATAAAATTTGTGGAGAAATTGAGCATCTTAAAACCTTAGGCATCCTTCCTCCTCTCCACGTGGCCTCTCTCCCTCTTTCTACCTTCTCTCTTTCCCTCTGCCTTTGTACAATAAAGCTGTAAAACAACAACAACCTCTAGGCATGTGTGTCCCCTCTTTATGTATGTATGTGTGTATGTATGTATGTATGTATGTATGTACTTACTTACTTACTTACTTTCTTACTTGTTCCGACCAGTGGTGCTTCATGCCTTTAATCCCAACACTTGGGAGGCAGAGGCAAAAAAAAAAAAGAAAAAAAAAAACCCAAACCAAACCAAACCAAACCAAAACAACAACAACAACTACAACAAAAAACATCAAACAAAGTTTGGGTCTTAGTGAAGTAAGCAAGGCACAACCTGCAGGCAGGCAGGACTGATGAATTTGTACATCTTACCCCTTCAGAGTTTACCAGAGGCTTAAAGGACTGAGTTTTTGGGACTGCCCTGAGACAATATATATCTTCCTTCCTTCCTTCCTTCCTTCCTTCCTTCCTTCCTTCCTTCCTTCCTTCCTTCCTTCCTTCCATTTATTTATTTATTTATTTATTTATTTATTTATTTATTTATTTATTTATTTATTTAAAGTACCCTGTAGCTGACTTAAGATGTACCAGAAGAGGGTGTCAGATCTCATTACAGGTGATTGGTAGTTGAACTCAGGGCCTTTGGAAAATCACTGTTTTACCTGCTGAGCCATTTCTCTCACCAACCTAGTTCTGTCTTTCTGTCTTTCTGTCTTTCTGTCTTTCTGTCTGTCTGTCTGTCTATCTGTCTCTCTGTCTCTCTGTCTTTCTCTCTTCCTTCATCCTGGCATCAATCAACACAGACTGTTTTGTGAGGTAAACTTAATAAACTTCTAGCTCCTCTCTTGTTCTCTTACTTCTTTCTCTCTTGCTACTTCTCTACTCTCTCTGCCTCTACTAAAAATGAAGGAGAAGAAGAAGAGGAAGAAGAAGAAGAAGAGGAGGAGGAGGAGGAGGAGGAGGAGGAGGAGGAGGAGGAAAAGAAACCTCTAGCTCATGCAAGGGGGATGTAGGAAGGACACCACCTTCTTTCTTTCTTTCTTTCTTTCTTTCTTTCTTTCTTTCTTTCTTTCTTTCTTTCTTTCTTTCTTTCTTTCTCTCTCTCTCTCTCTCTCTCTTTCTTTCTTTCTTTCTTTCTTCCAAAAATACTCAGGGACATCACACTCCCTGTAGCCAGGGATGAGTCTCAGGGAATGTATGTGAGCTTGCTTTGTTTTGTGGGGCCAAACTTGACAGACATTTCTTTTGGCTTTGTGTGTTTTGCCAGCCAGCTCTCTTGCTCTGCTCACTCACTCACTCACTCACTCACTCACTCACTAACTAGCTTGTTTGCTGTGGTTGCCATTTCTATCTATCTCTGCACAGGGTTCCAAGACTGCCCTTTGGGAATCAAATGGGAGAGCAGAACTAAAGGCTTTTTAATAAAGCACCTAGAGTGCACACCAGCACCTTTGGACTGACTGGCTGCCTTCCCCCTCCCCCTCCTCCCCCTTCTTCAGATTCATTTATTATAGGTAAGTACACTGTAGCAGTTTTCAGACACACCAGAAGAGGGCACCAGATCTCATTGTGGGTGGTTGTGAACCACTATGTGGTTGCTGGGATTTGAACTCATGATCTTCAGAAGAGCAGTCAGGGCTCTTAACCGCTGAGCCTCCAGCCTCCTGCATTCCTTCTTAAAGCATGAATGATCCCAGCATGGGAAGACGGTCTGCCCTCCCTCCCTCCCTTTTGAGCCATTTTCCCTCTTTCACCATACGCTCAATAAAAGAAGTAAATGAATGAAGTCTCCAGCTATTTGTTCGAGCTATCTAAATTCTCTCACAACACCTCCCCCTCCCCCTCACTGCCTTCTCTCCCTATGTTTGGGTGGGGCTGGGGGAGGGGTGGGGTGGGGGGAAGGGATCTGCAAGTCGTCCCTGCAGGTTTGTGGACTATTTGCGATGGTCTGGTTCTCTGAACTGCTGAGCCATGTCTATCCAGAGGCTGGCTGGCTAGTTTTCTGCCTCAAGTCCCTGAGTGATGATTTCAGTGTGAATTCTCTGAACTCACTGTCCTTTCAGGTCCACATTTGCTCTGGCAACCCACTGAACCAAACAATAGGCTCACACTGAGATCTTTGGAAATGGTAATGGAGTTGATAACACACCCCAACAGAAAGAGGAAGCCTCCGCTCACTAGAAGACTTTCACTAGAAGCAATTTAGGAATTGGTAAGGCCAATCTGGACAATATTTAAATGATTTCTACTTCATGTTTAATGCTTAATAAAATAAAACGTGTGTGAAGGTCTGAAGAGCGTTGACTGTTCTTCCAGAGGTCCTGAGTTCAATTCCCACGAACCACATGGTGACTTTGGAATCCGATGCACACTTCTGGTGTGTGTTGGAAGACAGCTGCAGTGTACTCATATAAATAAAAAAATAAATAAAACCTTCAAAAATAAAATAAAACAAAGCTTGTGAAGAAATTGAGCATCTTAATTTTATTTTATTGTATTGTATTTCACACACACACAGTATTTTATATATAATCAACTGGCACATATAATCAACTGGCACAGAAACGCACATTACCTAAGTTAGCTGGGAGTGGTTGGATTGGATATGCAGAGAAGGAAGGAACATTTGCAGTTTTGCTGTTGCTCTTTTTTTTGGGGGGGTGGGCTGTTTAAATAGTACAGCAGAGCAGTGGTGGCACATGCCTTTGGGAGCACTTGGAAGGCAGAGGCAGGCAGATTTCTGAATTGGAGGCCAGCCTGGTCTACAGAGTGAGTTCCAGTACAGCCCGGGCTACACAGAGAAACCCTGTCTGGAAAAACCAACCAACAAACAAACAAACAATCCCAAGCAAAACCCAATCCAAACTTCACAAAAGGGAGGGACACTATAACAAATTACAATTGCTTGTATATATAGAAAAAAATTTCCTTCCCCCCCCCCCAAATAACCCTGGTTCAATTAAATACGAAACTAACTAAGTAATCTCACACATACAAACATACATACATAAAACAAATAATGATAACTACGTGGCATGGAACTGCTTACACAGTTTGGATGCCACCTCCATCACATGCCTGCAGAAATTATTGAGTGGCCGGCCTGGTCTGTCTTGTATGTTTTTGCACCATGTACTTTGTCTCTCATAAATAAATGAATACAGAGAAAGATATTCATTGATCTATACATGCCTGTGCGATGGCTCAGAGGGCAAAGCTGCTGGCTGTTAAGGTATAGGTAAAAGAGTAAGGCCTAGATGGAATGTTAAGGACTGAGGAAACTATTAAGGCCTAGATGGAATGTGAAGGCCTACTTCAGATTAGATAAGGGCTAGGTAACCTCTTACCTGGCTAGCCTGCCATTCTGCTGTTACTGCCAGAATTGATTACATATTCTCCTTGGATGTGTCCTCAGAAACCAATCAAGATAGAAGCCAATCGAACTGCTTCCTTTATTCTATAGTTATCTGCAATAGGCTTGGACTCAAACTGACCACCCAGCAGCATTTCCTACACCCGCACATGTGTATACTTTTCTGGCATTTGCTCCTAGAACCTGCACTGGGGATGGAACCCCCGCCCTGCCCCAACACAAGAGAGACACCCAAACCACCGATTCAGTGCACAGACTACTTAGAATCAGACTTCTATTTTGAGTAGGGTGTGAGTGAGTAAAGTTTAAGTTCCCAAGGCCTCCCTGGGAACTGACATGTTACTTGGAAGAAAGAGACTTGTACGTGGGCAACTGACTTTCTGGTTTGCAATTTAAGACATGAATGTCACACTATTGATGGCCAAGACACTGGATGTCCTGATTTTATTAGTGTGTGTGTGTGTGTGTGTGTGTGTGTGTGTGTGTGTGTGTGTGTGTGTGTGTGACTCCATGGCCAAGCTAGCCCCCCCCTCCCAGATGTGTGTTTCTTATTTATTTATTTATTTCTTGGGCCTGTGCTTGTGTATGACCTCGGCAACACTTCCTGAAAACCAAACCAAGCTAAACTAAAGCAAACAACTATGGCTGTCTGCCTGCCTGCCTGCCTGCCTACACAGAGAAATGATATCTCCAATCAAGTAACACTACCTCCTAAGTCTGCCTGTTTCTCTTTTTCTTTTTTTTCTTTCTTTTTTTCTTCTGCTCCCTCTCTCTGTTCCCCCCTCTCCCTTTCTTCCTTCCTTCCTTACTTCTTTCCTTCCTTCCTTTCTTTCTTTCTTTCTTTCATTCTTTCTTTTCTTTTTTTTTCTTTCTTTTCTTTTTTTTTTCTTTCTTAAATTTATTCTTTTCATACATAGTTTCTTAGTGTAAGCAGCCCTGGCTGTCTTGAAGACACTTTGTAGGCCTCAATCCAGTAAGAGCCTGCCTCTGCTTTTCAAATGCTGGCATGAAAGTTGTATACCACTATGACCGGCTACGATTCTTATCTTCTTATTTTTGTTCCCTCTCCCCTCTTCCTTTTTATGATTTTTGCTTTTGACAGGCAGTGGTTGTGGCAGTGCTGGCAGAGGGAGGTGGATCACTGTAACTTTGCAGCTAGCTTATTCTACAGTCTGAGTTACACAAAAGGGGTTTCAGAATGACTGGTTATATTTTTCATTTATTATGCATTTTAATTATAATTTAATTAAACCAAAAGAATTTAGACTGACCAATTCAGAGTCTGGCATTTAAAAGTATAACAAAAGACAGTATGAGGCTGTCTGTGGATGGTCAAGGGTTCTGGCTGCTTTAGGGAGCCTCCTCACCTTTCTGCACATGCAAACTAGGCTACCTAGAGGCTGGACACAAAAGCTACCTTGAGCATTAGGTCACGTGACAGTCAGCCACCTCCATCTTTATGAGGATAGATGTCAGTCAGAGGACAAGATGGCTGCCACCCACTTGTCACCTTCCATATGCAGGCACACCACCTCCCTTCTGTTTTTGGATAAAAGACACATAACAAATTTTATTATTTACAGTAAGCCTTAAATAACACTCTGACAGCTGTGCAGATTTCTACTTGCTATGTGATTTGAATTTCCTTTTTTTGTTTTTTTTTCTTTTAATTAATTTTCAGGAACTGCATGGTGGATTCACCTAGGTTCTGGTGCCTTCTTCTGTCATGCAGTCATCTAGGCAGCAGATAGAGCACATACACACACACATACTTTGAAAACTAATAGTAATGATAACAAACAAACAAATAAAAGAAAAGAAGGTTAAAAAAAAAAAAGATTCTAGCTTCTGCCTGGATGTGTAGGTGGCAGAAGCAGGCAGAGAGGACCTCTGTGAGTTTGAGGCTACCCAAGCCTACAGAGCAAGTTCCAGGCAGGGATGCCAGGGCTACATCAAGAGAAACCCTAACTTGGGGCAAAAGAAAACAAAAGCAGAAAAGGTTCTGGCTTTTATTTTCAGACGTATGATTCTTCTAGCAGTATTGACTATCGAACTTTGATCATGAAGGCACATTCGATTTTATGACAGAGTTTGTGTGTGTGTGTGTGTGTGTGTGTGTGCAATATTTCTGCTGTAATTGTGGTTACATGCCATCTAGTGGTTTATGTTTGATTTCTGTAATCTTTTTTTCTAATTCTTTTTAATTGTAATTGTAATTGTAATTTAATTTATTTTAATTTTATTTTTTGTTTTACGAAACAGGGTTTCTCTGTATAGCCCTGGCTGTCCTGGAACTCACTTTGCAGACTAGGCTGACCTCGAACCCAGAAATCTTCCCATCTCTGCCTCCGGAGTGCTGGGATTAAAGGTATGTGCCACCAGTCCCGGCTATTTTTTAATTTTTAAATTTTATTTATTTAATATAGCTTTGTTTTTTCATGATGCACTTTCTCTCTGTAACCCTGGCTGTCCTGGAACTCACTCTGTAGACCATGATGGCCTTGAACATATTAATCTGTCTGCCTCTGCTTCCCAAATGCTGGGATTAAAAGCACCACTGCCCAGACTAAGTTTTTTTTTTTTGAAAATCTCTCTCTCTCTCTCTCTCTCTCTCTCTCTCTCTCTTTCTTTCTATTATTTTTTTCTTTTTACTGAGATACGGTTTCTCTGTGTAGCCCTAGCTGACTTGAGGTTAAAGGTATGTTCCACAATTGCCTCAGGTCTACTCTAATTCTATTTGAAAAAATTATGTGTGTATGTATGATTATATGTATGTATGTATGTATGTATGTATAGAAGTAATATTAATCCATTAATATCTCTTTTTCCTAAAATTCATGTCATTCCAGGTCCACAAAGTGAGTTCCAGGACTACACAGAGAAACCCTGTTTCAAAATAAAAAAAAAAAATCTCAGATAGGGATTCATTGTGTAGCCCTGGCTGACTTGGAAGTCACTCCTTAAGGCAGGGTGACCTTGAATGCAGAAATCTGCCTGAGGCTAAAGGTGTGGTCCACAATTGCCTCAGATCTACCGTAATTCTCTCTTTAAGAAAACAAGGGGGGGAGGGTATGGGGGACTTTTGGGATAGCATTGGAAATGTAATTGAGGAAAATACATAATAAAAAATATTTTTAAAAAAACATGTGTATTTATGTATAGAAGTAATATTAATCCATTAATATCTCTTTTTCCTAAACTTCATGTCATTCCTCCTTATCTTTCTCTCTCACTCCATGTTTGTGTGCATGTGTGTATGTGTGTTAGTCCTGGGTACACAGATTAAGAAATCATATTTCCAAGCCGGGCGTGGTGGCGCACGCCTTTAATCCCAGCACTCGGGAGGCAGAGGCAGGCGGATTTCTGAGTTCGAGGCCAGCCTGGTCTACAAAGTGAGTTCCAGGACAGCCAGGGCTACACAGAGAAACCCTGTCTCGAAAAACCAAAAAAAAAAAAAAAAAAAAAAAAAAAAAAAAAAAAAAAAAAAAAAAAAAAAAAAAGAAATCATATTTCCGAGCCGGGTGTGGTGGCGCACGCCTTTAATCCCAGCACTCAGGAGGCAGAGGCAGGCGGATTTCTGAGTTCGAGGCCTGCCTGGTCTACAAAGTGAGTTCCAGGACAGCCAGGGCTATACAGAGAAACCCTGTCTTGAAAAACAAAACAAAAAAAAAAAAAAAAAGAAATCATATTTCCAAGGATTTTTAGAAATAAACAAGGAAGCCAGGTGTGCTGGAACACCCCTTTAATCCCAGCACTTGGGAGGCTGAGGCAGGCAGATTTCTAAGTTCAAGTCCAGCCTGGTCCACAAAGTGAGTTCCAGGACAGCCAAGGCTACACAGAGAAAACCTGTCTCAAAAAAAAAAAAAAAATCAAACACACAAACAAACAAACAAAGAAATAAACAAGAAATCCTAACCCAGACCACCAATAAAAAGGCTGTGGAAACTCTTTCATGTCCCTCTCCCCCACAGGTAAGTATGTACCTGCTTGTAAATTAATACTCCATGTGTGTGTATAGGATTCCATGGCCAGCTAGTACCAGCCCCAGATTTGTGTTTCAGAGATCTTTACTTATTTATTTTCCATGCCTGAGCTTGTGTAGGTTGTACACCTCCAGGGAAACAACATAAAATCAAATCAGCTAACAAACAAACAGAAAAATGTAAAAGAATGGACTCATCTGGCATTTAAAAGTAATAGACTTCCGGGCAGTGTTGGGGCACACCTTTAATCCTACCACATTGGAGGCAGAGGCTGGCAGATTTGTGCATGCCAGGCCATCCTGGTCTACAGAGTGAGTTCCAAGACACCCAGGGCTACACAGAGAAACACTGTCTTGAAAGACCCCCACATCCTAAAAATAATAAAGAAGTAATAGACAAAAAGCAAGAGAAAAACATGTGTGCCAAGGCTGCTGGTGACTTTTCAGTGAATCCTCACCCTTCTGCACTGGATTCTGTTAAGTTCTATTCCACTAGTAGCTCCATGTTTGTGTGCATGTGTGTGTGTGTGTGTTAGTCTTGGGTACACAGATTAAAGAAATCATATTTCCAAGGAATATTTTTTCCTGGAAATATGATTTTTTCAAGTAATATTTTTCCAAATAATATTTTTTAAAATATTTTCTTTCTTTCTTTCTCTCTTTCTTCTTCTTTCTTTCTTTCTTTCTTTCTTTCTTTCTTTCTTTCTTTCTTTCTTTCTTTCTTTCTCTCCAAACTTCACACTATAACAAATTACAATTGCTTGTATATATAGAAAAAAATTTCCTCCCCCCCCCTAATAACCCTGGTTCAATTAAATACGAAACTAACTAAGTAATCACACACACACATACATACATACATACATACATACATACATACATACATACATACATAAAACAAATAATGATAACTAAGTGGCATGGAACTGCTCACACAGTTTGGATGCCACTTGCCCACCCTACCTCCATCACATGCCTGCAGAAATTATTGAGTGGCCGGCCTGGTCTGTCTTGTATGTTTTTGCACCATGTACAGAGACTTTGTCTCTCATAAATAAATGAATACAGAGAAAGATATTCATTGATCTATACATGCCTGTGCTCAGAGGGCAAAGCTGCTGGCTGTTAAGGTATAGGTAAAAGAATAAGGCCTAGATGGAATGTGAAGGCCTACTTCAGATTAGATAAGGGCTAGGTAACCTCTTACCTGGCTAGCCTGCCATTTTGTGCTGTTAACTACTATTATAAGGACACTTTCTCACAGCTTGTTTCTGCTGTTACTGCCAGAATTGATTACATATTCTCCTTGGATGTGTCCTCAGAAACCAATCAAGATAGAAGCCAATCAAACTGCTTCCTTTGTTCTATAGTTATCTGCAATAGGCTTGGACTCAAACTGACCACCCAGCAGCATTTCCTACACCCGCACATGTGTATACTTTTCTGGCATTTGCTCCTAGAACCTGCACTGGGGATGGAACCCCCGCCCTGCCCTAACACAAGAGAGACACCCACACCACCGATTCAGTGCACAGACTACTTAGAATCAGACTTCTATTTTGAGTAGGGTGTGAGTGAGTAAAGTTTAAGTTCCCAAGGCCTCCCTGGGAACTGACATCTTACTTGGAAGAAAGAGACTTGTAGGTGGGCAACTGACTTTCTGGTTTGCAAGTTAAGACATGAATGTCACACTATTGATGGCCAAGACACTGGATGTCCTGATTTTATTAGTGTGTGTGTGTGTGTGTGTGTGTGTGTGTGTGTGTGTGTGTGTGTGACTCCATGGCCAAGCTAGCCCCCCTCCCCCCAGATGTGTGTTTCTTATTTATTTATTTATTTCTTGGGCCTGTGCTTGTGTATGACCTCGGCAACACTTCCTGAAAACCAAACCAAGCTAAACTAAAGCAAACAACTATGGCTGTCTGCCTGCCTGCCTGCCTACACAGAGAAATGATATCTCCAATCAAGTAACACTACCTCCTAAGTCTGCCTGTTTCTCTTTTTCTTTTTTTCTTTCTTTTTTCTTCTGCCCCCTCTCTCTGTTCCCCCCTCTCCCTTCCTTCCTTCCTTCCTTCCTTTCTTTCTTTCTTTCTTTCTTTCTTTCTTTCTTTCTTTCTTTCTTTCTTTCTTTCTTTCTTTCTTTTCTTTTTTTTTTCTTTCTTAAATTTATTCTTTTCATATATAGTTTCTTAGTGTAAGCAGCCCTGGCTGTCTTGAAGACACTTTGTAGGCCTCAATCCAGTAAGAGCCTGCCTCTGCTTTTCAAATGCTGGCATGAAAGTTGTATACCACTATGACCGGCTACGATTCTTATCTTCTTATTTTTGTTCCCTCTCCCCTCTTCCTTTTTATGATTTTTGCTTTTGACAGGCAGTGGTTGTGGCAGTGCTGGCAGAGGGAGGTGGATCACTGTAACTTTGCAGCTAGCTTATTCTACAGTCTGAGTTACACAAAAGGAGTTTCAGAATGACTGGTTATATTTTTCATTTATTATGCATTTTAATTATAATTTAATTAAACCAAAAGAATTTAGACTGACCAATTCAGAGTCTGGCAATTAAAAGTATAACAAAAGACAGTATGAGGCTGTCTGTGGATGGTCAAGAGTTCTGGCTGCTTTAGGGAGCCTCCTCACCTTTCTGCACATGCAAACTAGGCCACCTAGAGGCTGGACACAAAAGCTACCTTGAGCATTAGGTCACGTGACAGTCAGCCACCTCCATCTTTATGAGGATAGATGTCAGTCAGAGGACAAGAGGGCTGCCACCCACTTGTCACCTTCCATATGCAGGCACACCACCTCCCTTCTGTTTTTGGATAAAAGACACATAACAATTTTTATTATTTACAGTAAGCCTTAAATGGCACTCTGACAGCTGTGCAGATTTCTACTTGCTATGTGATTTGAATTTCCTTTCTTTTTTTTAATTAATTTTCCTTGCTATGTGATTTGAATTTCCTTTTTTTTTTTTTTTCTTTTAATTAATTTTCAGGAACTGCATGGTGGATTCACCTAGGTTCTGGTGCCTTCTTCTGTCATGCAGTCATCTAGGCAGCAGATAGAGCACATACACACACACTTACATTGAAAACTAATAGTAATGATAACAAACAAACAAATAAATGAAAAGAAGGTTAAAAAAAAAAAAAAAGAGAGATTCTAGCTTCTGCCTGGATGTGTAGGTGGCAGAAGCAGGCAGAGAGGACCTCTGTGAGTTTGAGGCTACCCAAGCCTACAGAGCAAGTTCCAGGCAGGGATGCCAGGGCTACATCAAGAGAAACCTATCTTGGGGCAAAAGAAAACAAAAGCAGAAAAGGTTCTGGCTTTTATTTTCAGACATATGATTCTTCTAGCAGTATTGACTATTGAACTTTGATCATGAAGGCACATTTGATTTTATGACAGAGTTTGTGTGTGTGTGTGTGTGTGTGTGTGCAATATTTCTGCTGTAATTGTGGTTACATGCCATCTAGTGGTTTATGTTTGATTTCTGTAATCTTTTTTTCTAATTCTTTTTAATTGTAATTGTAATTGTAATTTTAATTTAATTTAATTTTATTTTTTGTTTTACGAAACAGGGTTTCTCTGTATAGCCCTGGCTGTCCTGGAACTCACTTTGCAGACCAGGCTGATCTTGAACCCAGAAATCTTCCCATCTCTGCCTCCGGAGTGCTGGGATTAAAGGTATGTGCCACCAGTCCCGGCTATTTTTTAATTTTTAAATTTTATTTATTTAATATAGCTTTGTTTTTTCATGATGCACTTTCTCTCTGTAACCCTGGCTGTCCTGGAACTCACTCTGTAGACCATGATGGCCTTGAACATATTAATCTGTCTGCCTCTGCTTCCCAAATGCTGGGATTAAAAGCACCACTGCCCAGACTAAGTTTTTTTTTTTTTAAATCTCTCTCTCTCTCTCTCTCTCTCTCTCTCTCTCTCTCTCTCTCTCTCTCTTTCTTTCTATTATTTTTTTCTTTTTACTGAGATACGGTTTCTCTGTGTAGCCCTAGCTGACTTGACACTAACTCTGTAACCCAGGGTGACCTTGAACACAGAAATCTGCCCGAGGTTAAAGGTATGTTCCACAATTGCCTCAGGTCTACTCTAATTCTATTTGAAAAAATTATGTGTGTATGTATAATTATATGTATGTATGTATGTATAGAAGTAATATTAATCCATTAATATCTCTCTTTTTTTTTTTTTTTTTTGGTTTTTACGAGACAGGGTTTCTCTGTATAGCCCTGGCTGTCCTGGAGCTCACTTTGTAGACCAGGCTGGCCTCGAACTCAGAAATCCGCCTGCCTCTGCCTCCCGAGTGCTGGGATTAAAGGCATGCGCCACCACGCCCGGCCATTAATATCTCTTTTTCCTAAAATTCATGTCATTCCATGTCCACAAAGTGAGTTCCAGGACTACACAGAGAAACCCTGTTTCAAAATAATAAATAAATAAATAAATAAATAAATAAATAAATAAATAAATAAATAAATATAGAAAGAAAGAAAGAAAGAAAGAAAGAAAGAAAGAAAGAAAGAAAGAAAGAAAGAAAGAAAGAAAGAAAGAGAGAAGGAATCCTAACCATTACCACCATCACCTCCAATACAAAGGCTGTGGAAATTGTTTCATGTCCCTCTCCCCCACAGGTGAGGATATAGCTGCTTGTAAATTAATACTCCATGACTCCATGTGTGTGTTATTGATTCCATGACCAGCTATTACCAGCCCCAGATCTGTGTTTCAGAGATCTTTACTTATTTATTATTCGGGCCTGAGCTTGTGTAGGTGTTAGGCCACCAAACCTCCAGGAAAACAACATAAAATCAAATCAGCTAACAAACCAACCCAAAAATGTAAAAGAATGGATTCATCTGGCATTTAAAACTAATAGACTGCCAGGCAGTGGTGGGGCACACCTTTAATCCTACCACTTTGGACCCAGAGGCTGGCAGATTTGTGCATTCCAGGCCATCCTGGTCTACAGAGTGAGTTCCAAGACACCCAGGGCTACACAGAGAAACACTGTCTTGAAAGACCCCCACCTCCTAAAAATAATAAAGAAGTAATAGACAAAAAGCAAGAGAAAAACATGTGTGCCATGGCTGCTGGTGGCTTTTCATGACTCCTCACCCTTCTGCACTGGATTCAGTTAAGTTCTAATCCACTAGTAGCTGGGAAAGAAGGGGAAGAAACACAAGCAACCTCGAACAATAGGTCTCATGAAGGCCAGCCACCTCCATCTTGAGAAGGGTGGTCATTCAGCACACAAGATGGCTGCCACCAAAAGGTCGCCTTTCATCTTAATGAGGTCAAAGTGTCAATGTGCAAGCCAGTGACCGAACAAGGAAGTAGACATGCAGACAACAAACATGCAGGGGTACCACCTCCATTCCCTTCTGTTTTTGGTAAAGGACACACAATTTTTATTATTTACAGTAAGCACTCTGACAGCCCCACAGATATCTACCTTCTATGTGATTAGAATTTCCTTTTTTTTTTTTTTTTTTTAAAAGTAATTCTCAGGGGGTGCATGGTGACTTGTCCTAGGTTCTGGTGCCCTCTTCTGGCATGTAGTCATATAGGCAGCACACACACACACACACACACACTTACATTGAAAACTAAAAGTAATAACAGCAAACAAGCAAGCAAGCAAACAAACAAACTAAGAAATATATAAATAGGAGGGAAAAAGAGATTCTGGCTTCTGCCAGGCTGTGTGGGTGGCAGAGGCTGGCAGGCAAGCAGGCAGAGAGGACCTCTGTGAGTTTGAGGCTACCCAAGCCTACACTGATAGTTCCAGAAAGGACTGCCAGGGCTACACCAAGAGAAACCCTATCTCTAGGATCAAGAAAACAAAAGCAGAAAAGGTTCTGGCTTTTATTTTACCAACATATGTTTCTTTCATTCTTCTCTTCCTTCCTTCCTTCCTTCCTTCCTTCCTTCCTTCCTTCCTTCCTTCCTTCCTTCCTTCCTTCCTTCCGAGATTTATTTATTTTATGTATATGAGTACACACTTTAGTTGTAAAGATGGTTGTGATCGTTAATGTGATTGTTGGGAAATGAAATTAGGACCTCTGCTTGCTCTACCCAAGCCCATTTGCTCAGGCCAAAGATTTATTTATTAGTATAAGTTCACAGTAGATGTCTTCAAACCCACCAGGATAGGGTATCAGATCTCATTGTGGGTTGTTGTGAGCCACCATGTGGTTGCTGGGATTTGAACTCAGTACCTTTGGAAGAGCAGTCGGTGCTCTTACCCACTGAACCATCTCACCAGCCCCCGACTTATGTTCCTTCTAGTACTATTGACTAAAGAACTTTGATCATGAAGGCACGTTGGATTTAATGACAGAGTTTGTGTGTGTTTCTGTGTGTGTATGTGTGCAATACTTCTGCTGGGATTGCAGTTACTTGCCATCTAGTGGGCTTGTGTGTAATTTCTTTAATTTTTTTCTAATTTTTTTTCTGAAAGTATCTTTCTTTCCATCTCTCTTTCTCTTTCTCTCTCTGTCTCTCTCTCTGTGTGTCTCTGTCTGTCTCTGTGTCTCTCTCCTTTTCTTTTCTTCTTTCTTTCTTTCTTTCTCTCTCTCTCTCTCTCTTTCTTTCTTTCTTTCTTTCTTTCTTTCTTTCTTTCTCTCTCTCTCTCTCTCTCTCTCTTTCCTTCTTCCTTCCTTCCTTTCTTTCTTTCTTTCTTTCTTTCTTTCTTTCTTTCTTTCTTTCTTTCTTTCTTTCTTTCAAGATTTATGTATTTTATGTATATGAGTACACACTTTAGTTGTACAGATAGTTGTGATCCTTCATGTGATTGTTGGGAATTGAGCTTAGGACCTCTGTTTGCTCTAGCCAAGCCCACTTGCTCAGGCAAAAGATTTATTTATTAGTATAAGTTCACTGTAGCTGTCTTCAAACGCACCAGGAGAGGGTATCAGATCTCATTATTGGTGGTTGTGAGGGACCATGTGGTTGCTGGGATTTGAACTCAGTACATTTGGAAGAGCAGTCAGTGCTCTTCCCCACTGAACCATCTCACCAGCCCTGGACACATGTTCCTTCTAGTACTATTGACTAAAGAACTTTGATCATGAAGGCATGTTGGATTTAATGACAGTGTGTGTTTCTGTGTGTGTGTCTGTGTGTGTGTGTGTGCAATATTTCTGCTGTGATTACTGTTACTTGACATCAAGTGGGCTTCTGTATAATTTCTTTAAATTTTTCTAATTCTTTTTTCTTTTTTTGTAAAGTAAAATTCCTGTCATACCTCCTTATCTTTCTCTCTCACTCCATGTTTGTGTGCATGTGTGTGTGTGTGTTAGTCTTGGGTACACAGATTAAAGAAATCATATTTCCAAGGATTCTTAGAAATAAACAAGGAAGCCAGATGTGGTGGAGCACCCCTTTTCTTTCCCTCTCTCTTTCTCTCCTCTCTCTCTCTCTCTCTCTCTCTCTCTCTCTCTCTCTCTCTCTCTCTCAATCTCTCTCTCTCTCTTTGTTTCTTTCTTTCTTTCTTTCTTTCTTTCTTTCAATTATTATTTTTTTCTCAGGTAGGTTTTCTTTGTGTAGCCCTGGCTGACTTGGATGTCACTCTGTAAGCCAGGGTGACCTTGAATGCAGAAATCCTCCTGAGGCTAAAGGTGTGGTCCACAATTGCCTCAGGTCTACTGAAATTCTCTCTTTAAGAAAACAGTGGGGGGGGGAGGGTATGGAGGACATTTGGGATAGCATTGGAAATGTAATTGAGGAAAATACGTAATAAAAAAATATTTAAAAAAACGTGTGTATGAGCCGGGTGTGGTGGCACACGCCTTTAATCCCAGCACTTGGGAGGCAGAGGCAGGCAGATTTCTAAGTTCAAGGCCAGCCTGGTCCACAAAGTGAGTTCCAGGACAGCCAAGGCTACACAGAGAAACCCTGTCTCAAAAAAAAAAAAATGAAATCAAACAAACAAACAAACAAACAAAGAAATAAACAAGAAATCCTAACCCTGACCACCAATAAAAAGGCTGTGGAAACTCTTTCATGTCTCTCTCCCTCACAGGTAATGATGTAGCTGCTTGTAAATTAATACTCCATGTGTGTGTATAGGATTCCATGGCCAGCTAGTACCAGCCCCAGATTTGTGTTTCAGAGATCTTTATTAATTTATTTTCCGTGCCTGAGCTTGTGTAGGTGGTAGGCCACCAAACCTCCAGGGAGGTTTTTTTTTTGCTGCCACAAAAAGGTCGCCTTTCATCTTAATGAGGTCAAAGTGTCAATGTGCAAGCCAGTGACCGAACAAGGAAGTAGACATGCAGACAACAAACATGCAGGGTACCACCTCCATTCTCTTCTGTTTTTTGGTAAAGGACACACAATTTTTATTATTTACAGTAAGCCTTATAAAGCACTCTGACAGCCCCACAGATATCTGTGATTAGAATTTCCTTTTTTTTTTAAAAAAAGTAATTCTCAGGGGGTGCATGGTGACTTGTCCTAGGTTCTGGTGCCCTCTTCTGGCATGTAGTCATATAGGCAGCACACACACACACACACTTACATTGAAAACTAAAAGTAATAACAGCAAACAAGCAAGCAAGCAAACAAACAAACTAAGAAATATATAAATAGGAGGGAAAAAGAGATTCTGGCTTCTGCCAGGCTGTGTGGGTGGCAGAGGCTGGCAGGCAAGCAGGCAGAGAGGACCTCTGTGAGTTTGAGGCTACCCAAGCCTACACTGATAGTTCCAGAAAGGACTGCCAGGGCTACACCAAGAGAAACCCTATCTCTAGGATCAAGAAAACAAAAGCAGAAAAGGTTCTGGCTTTTATTTTACCAACATATGTTTCTTTCATTCTTCTCTTCCTTCCTTCCTTCCTTCCTTCCTTCCTTCCTTCCTTCCTTCCTTCCTTCCTTCCTTCCTTCCGAGATTTATTTATTTTATGTATATGAGTACACACTTTAGTTGTAAAGATGGTTGTGATCGTTAATGTGATTGTTGGGAAATGAAATTAGGACCTCTGCTTGCTCTACCCAAGCCCATTTGCTCAGGCCAAAGATTTATTTATTAGTATAAGTTCACAGTAGATGTCTTCAAACCCACCAGGATAGGGTATCAGATCTCATTGTGGGTTGTTGTGAGCCACCATGTGGTTGCTGGGATTTGAACTCAGTACCTTTGGAAGAGCAGTCGGTGCTCTTACCCACTGAACCATCTCACCAGCCCCCGACTTATGTTCCTTCTAGTACTATTGACTAAAGAACTTTGATCATGAAGGCACGTTGGATTTAATGACAGAGTTTGTGTGTGTTTCTGTGTGTGTATGTGTGCAATACTTCTGCTGGGATTGCAGTTACTTGCCATCTAGTGGGCTTGTGTGTAATTTCTTTCTAATTTTTTTTCTGAAAGTATCTTTCTTTCCATCTCTCTTTCTCTTTCTCTCTCTGTCTCTCTCTCTGTGTGTCTCTGTCTGTCTCTGTGTCTCTCTCCTTTTCTTTTCTTCTTTCTTTCTTTCTCTCTTTCTTTCTTTCTTTCTTCCTTTCTTTCTTTCTTTCTTTCTTTCTTTCTTTCTTTCTTTCTTTCTTTCTTTCTTTCAAGATTTATGTATTTTATGTATATGAGTACACACTTTAGTTGTACAGATAGTTGTGATCCTTCATGTGATTGTTGGGAATTGAGCTTAGGACCTCTGTTTGCTCTAGCCAAGCCCACTTGCTCAGGCCAAAGATTTATTTATTAGTATAAGTTCACAGTAGATGTCTTCAAACCCACCAGGATAGGGTATCAGATCTCATTGTGGGTTGTTGTGAGCCACCATGTGGTTGCTGGGATTTGAACTCAGTACCTTTGGAAGAGCAGTCGGTGCTCTTACCCACTGAACCATCTCACCAGCCCCCGACTTATGTTCCTTCTAGTACTATTGACTAAAGAACTTTGATCATGAAGGCACGTTGGATTTAATGACAGAGTTTGTGTGGTGTGTGTTTCTGTGTGTGTATGTGTGCAATACTTCTGCTGGGATTGCAGTTACTTGCCATCTAGTGGGCTTGTGTGTAATTTCTTTAATTTTTTTCTAATTTTTTTTCTGAAAGTATCTTTCTTTCCATCTCTCTTTCTCTTTCTCTCTCTGTCTCTCTCTCTGTGTGTCTCTGTCTGTCTCTGTGTCTCTCTCCTTTTCTTTTCTTCTTTCTTTCTTTCTTTCTTTCTTTCTTTCTTTCTCTCTCTCTTTCTTTCTTTCTTTCTTTCCTTCTTTCTTTCCTTCTTTCTTTCTTTCTTTCTTTCTTTCTTTCTTTCTTTCTTTCTTTCTTTCTTTCTTTCAAGATTTATGTATTTTATGTATATGAGTACACACTTTAGTTGTACAGATAGTTGTGATCCTTCATGTGATTGTTGGGAATTGAGCTTAGGACCTCTGTTTGCTCTAGCCAAGCCCACTTGCTCAGGCAAAAGATTTATTTATTAGTATAAGTTCACTGTAGCTGTCTTCAAACGCACCAGGAGAGGGTATCAGATCTCATTATGGGTGGTTGTGAGGGACCATGTGGTTGCTGGGATTTGAACTCAGTACATTTGGAAGAGCAGTCAGTGCTCTTCCCCACTGAACCATCTCACCAGCCCTGGACACATGTTCCTTCTAGTACTATTGACTAAAGAACTTTGATCATGAAGGCATGTTGGATTTAATGACAGTGTGTGTTTCTGTGTGTGTGTCTGTGTGTGTGTGTGTGCAATATTTCTGCTGTGATTACTGTTACTTGACATCAAGTGGGCTTCTGTATAATTTCTTTAAATTTTTCTAATTCTTTTTTCTTTTTTTGTAAAGTAAAATTCCTGTCATACCTCCTTATCTTTCTCTCTCACTCCATGTTTGTGTGCATGTGTGTGTGTGTGTTAGTCTTGGGTACACAGATTAAAGAAATCATATTTCCAAGGATTCTTAGAAATAAACAAGGAAGCCAGATGTGGTGGAGCACCCCTTTTCTTTCCCTCTCTCTTTCTCTCCTCTCTCTCTCTCTCTCTCTCTCTCTCTCTCTCTCTCTCTCAATCTCTCTCTCTCTCTTTGTTTGTTTCTTTCTTTCTTTCTTTCTTTCAATTATTATTTTTTTCTCAGGTAGGTTTTCTTTGTGTAGCCCTGGCTGACTTGGATGTCACTCTGTAAGCCAGGGTGACCTTGAATGCAGAAATCCTCCTGAGGCTAAAGGTGTGGTCCACAATTGCCTCAGGTCTACTGAAATTCTCTCTTTAAGAAAACAGGGGGGGGGGGAGGGTATGGAGGACATTTGGGATAGCATTGGAAATGTAATTGAGGAAAATACGTAATAAAAAAATATTTAAAAAAACGTGTGTATGAGCCGGGTGTGGTGGCGCACGCCTTTAATCCCAGCACTTGGGAGGCAGAGGCAGGCAGATTTCTAAGTTCAAGGCCAGCCTGGTCCACAAAGTGAGTTCCAGGACAGCCAAGGCTACACAGAGAAACCCTGTCTCAAAAAAAAAAAAAATGAAATCAAACAAACAAACAAACAAACAAAGAAATAAACAAGAAATCCTAACCCTGACCACCAATAAAAAGGCTGTGGAAACTCTTTCATGTCTCTCTCCCTCACAGATAATGATGTAGCTGCTTGTAAATTAATACTCCATGTGTGTGTATAGGATTCCATGGCCAGCTAGTACCAGCCCCAGATTTGTGTTTCAGAGATCTTTATTAATTTATTTTCCGTGCCTGAGCTTGTGTAGGTGGTAGGCCACCAAACCTCCAGGGAGGTTTTTTTTGCTGCCACAAAAAGGTCGCCTTTCATCTTAATGAGGTCAAAGTGTCAATGTGCAAGCCAGTGACCGAACAAGGAAGTAGACATGCAGACAACAAACATGCAGGGGTACCACCTCCATTCCCTTCTGTTTTTTGGTAAAGGACACACAATTTTTATTATTTACAGTAAGCCTTATAAAGCACTCTGACAGCCCCACAGATATCTGTGATTAGAATTTCCTTTTTTTTTTTTTTAAAAAAAGTAATTCTCAGGGGGTGCATGGTGACTTGTCCTAGGTTCTGGTGCCCTCTTCTGGCATGTAGTCATATAGGCAGCACACACACACACACACTTACATTGAAAACTAAAAGTAATAACAGCAAACAAGCAAGCAAGCAAACAAACAAACTAAGAAATATATAAATAGGAGGGAAAAAGAGATTCTGGCTTCTGCCAGGCTGTGTGGGTGGCAGAGGCTGGCAGGCAAGCAGGCAGAGAGGACCTCTGTGAGTTTGAGGCTACCCAAGCCTACACTGATAGTTCCAGAAAGGACTGCCAGGGCTACACCAAGAGAAACCCTATCTCTAGGATCAAGAAAACAAAAGCAGAAAAGGTTCTGGCTTTTATTTTACTGACATATGTTCCTTTCATTCTTCCCTTCCTTCCTTCCTTCCTTCCTTCCTTCCTTCCTTCCTTCCTTCCTTCCTTCCTTCCTTCCTTCCTTCCGAGATTTATTTATTTTATGTATATGAGTACACACTTTAGTTGTAAAGATGGTTGTGATCGTTAATGTGATTGTTGGGAAATGAAATTAGGACCTCTGCTTGCTCTACCCAAGCCCATTTGCTCAGGCCAAAGATTTATTTATTAGTATAAGTTCACAGTAGATGTCTTCAAACCCACCAGGATAGGGTATCAGATCTCATTGTGGGTTGTTGTGAGCCACCATGTGGTTGCTGGGATTTGAACTCAGTACCTTTGGAAGAGCAGTCGGTGCTCTTACCCACTGAACCATCTCACCAGCCCCCGACTTATGTTCCTTCTAGTACTATTGACTAAAGAACTTTGATCATGAAGGCACGTTGGATTTAATGACAGAGTTTGTGTGTGTTTCTGTGTGTGTATGTGTGCAATACTTCTGCTGGGATTGCAGTTACTTGCCATCTAGTGGGCTTGTGTGTAATTTCTTTCTAATTTTTTTTCTGAAAGTATCTTTCTTTCCATCTCTCTTTCTCTTTCTCTCTCTGTCTCTCTCTCTGTGTGTCTCTGTCTGTCTCTGTGTCTCTCTCCTTTTCTTTTCTTCTTTCTTTCTTTCTTTCTCTCTCTCTCTCTTTCTTTCTTTCTTTCTTTCTTTCTTTCTTTCTTTCTCTCTCTCTCTCTCTCTCTTTCCTTCTTCCTTCCTTCCTTCCTTTCTTTCTTTCTTTCTTTCTTTCTTTCTTTCTTTCTTTCTTTCTTTCTTTCTTTCTTTCTTTCTTTCAAGATTTATGTATTTTATGTATATGAGTACACACTTTAGTTGTACAGATAGTTGTGATCCTTCATGTGATTGTTGGGAATTGAGCTTAGGACCTCTGTTTGCTCTAGCCAAGCCCACTTGCTCAGGCAAAAGATTTATTTATTAGTATAAGTTCACTGTAGCTGTCTTCAAACGCACCAGGAGAGGGTATCAGATCTCATTATTGGTGGTTGTGAGGGACCATGTGGTTGCTGGGATTTGAACTCAGTACATTTGGAAGAGCAGTCAGTGCTCTTCCCCACTGAACCATCTCACCAGCCCTGGACACATGTTCCTTCTAGTACTATTGACTAAAGAACTTTGATCATGAAGGCATGTTGGATTTAATGACAGTGTGTGTTTCTGTGTGTGTGTCTGTGTGTGTGTGTGTGCAATATTTCTGCTGTGATTACTGTTACTTGACATCAAGTGGGCTTCTGTATAATTTCTTTAAATTTTTCTAATTCTTTTTTCTTTTTTTGTAAAGTAAAATTCCTGTCATACCTCCTTATCTTTCTCTCTCACTCCATGTTTGTGTGCATGTGTGTGTGTGTGTTAGTCTTGGGTACACAGATTAAAGAAATCATATTTCCAAGGATTCTTAGAAATAAACAAGGAAGCCAGATGTGGTGGAGCACCCCTTTTCTTTCCCTCTCTCTTTCTCTCCTCTCTCTCTCTCTCTCTCTCTCTCTCTCTCTCTCTCAATCTCTCTCTCTCTCTTTGTTTGTTTCTTTCTTTCTTTCTTTCTTTCAATTATTATTTTTTTCTCAGGTAGGTTTTCTTTGTGTAGCCCTGGCTGACTTGGATGTCACTCTGTAAGCCAGGGTGACCTTGAATGCAGAAATCCTCCTGAGGCTAAAGGTGTGGTCCACAATTGCCTCAGGTCTACTGAAATTCTCTCTTTAAGAAAACAGGGGGGGGGGGGAGGGTATGGAGGACATTTGGGATAGCATTGGAAATGTAATTGAGGAAAATACGTAATAAAAAAATATTTAAAAAAACGTGTGTATGAGCCGGGTGTGGTGGCGCACGCCTTTAATCCCAGCACTTGGGAGGCAGAGGCAGGCAGATTTCTAAGTTCAAGGCCAGCCTGGTCCACAAAGTGAGTTCCAGGACAGCCAAGGCTACACAGAGAAACCCTGTCTCAAAAAAAAAAAAATGAAATCAAACAAACAAACAAACAAACAAAGAAATAAACAAGAAATCCTAACCCTGACCACCAATAAAAAGGCTGTGGAAACTCTTTCATGTCTCTCTCCCTCACAGATAATGATGTAGCTGCTTGTAAATTAATACTCCATGTGTGTGTATAGGATTCCATGGCCAGCTAGTACCAGCCCCAGATTTGTGTTTCAGAGATCTTTATTAATTTATTTTCCGTGCCTGAGCTTGTGTAGGTGGTAGGCCACCAAACCTCCAGGGAGGTTTTTTTTGCTGCCACAAAAAGGTCGCCTTTCATCTTAATGAGGTCAAAGTGTCAATGTGCAAGCCAGTGACCGAACAAGGAAGTAGACATGCAGACAACAAACATGCAGGGGTACCACCTCCATTCCCTTCTGTTTTTTGGTAAAGGACACACAATTTTTATTATTTACAGTAAGCCTTATAAAGCACTCTGACAGCCCCACAGATATCTGTGATTAGAATTTCCTTTTTTTTTTTTTTAAAAAAAGTAATTCTCAGGGGGTGCATGGTGACTTGTCCTAGGTTCTGGTGCCCTCTTCTGGCATGTAGTCATATAGGCAGCACACACACACACACACTTACATTGAAAACTAAAAGTAATAACAGCAAACAAGCAAGCAAGCAAACAAACAAACTAAGAAATATATAAATAGGAGGGAAAAAGAGATTCTGGCTTCTGCCAGGCTGTGTGGGTGGCAGAGGCTGGCAGGCAAGCAGGCAGAGAGGACCTCTGTGAGTTTGAGGCTACCCAAGCCTACACTGATAGTTCCAGAAAGGACTGCCAGGGCTACACCAAGAGAAACCCTATCTCTAGGATCAAGAAAACAAAAGCAGAAAAGGTTCTGGCTTTTATTTTACTGACATATGTTCCTTTCATTCTTCCCTTCCTTCCTTCCTTCCTTCCTTCCTTCCTTCCTTCCTTCCTTCCTTCCTTCCTTCCTTCCTTCCTTCCGAGATTTATTTATTTTATGTATATGAGTACACACTTTAGTTGTAAAGATGGTTGTGATCGTTAATGTGATTGTTGGGAAATGAAATTAGGACCTCTGCTTGCTCTACCCAAGCCCATTTGCTCAGGCCAAAGATTTATTTATTAGTATAAGTTCACAGTAGATGTCTTCAAACCCACCAGGATAGGGTATCAGATCTCATTGTGGGTTGTTGTGAGCCACCATGTGGTTGCTGGGATTTGAACTCAGTACCTTTGGAAGAGCAGTCGGTGCTCTTACCCACTGAACCATCTCACCAGCCCCCGACTTATGTTCCTTCTAGTACTATTGACTAAAGAACTTTGATCATGAAGGCACGTTGGATTTAATGACAGAGTTTGTGTGTGTTTCTGTGTGTGTATGTGTGCAATACTTCTGCTGGGATTGCAGTTACTTGCCATCTAGTGGGCTTGTGTGTAATTTCTTTCTAATTTTTTTTCTGAAAGTATCTTTCTTTCCATCTCTCTTTCTCTTTCTCTCTCTGTCTCTCTCTCTGTGTGTCTCTGTCTGTCTCTGTGTCTCTCTCCTTTTCTTTTCTTCTTTCTTTCTTTCTTTCTCTCTCTCTCTCTCTCTTTCTTTCTTTCTTTCTTTCTTTCTTTCTTTCTCTCTCTCTCTCTCTCTCTTTCCTTCTTCCTTCCTTCCTTCCTTTCTTTCTTTCTTTCTTTCTTTCTTTCTTTCTTTCTTTCTTTCTTTCTTTCTTTCTTTCTTTCAAGATTTATGTATTTTATGTATATGAGTACACACTTTAGTTGTACAGATAGTTGTGATCCTTCATGTGATTGTTGGGAATTGAGCTTAGGACCTCTGTTTGCTCTAGCCAAGCCCACTTGCTCAGGCAAAAGATTTATTTATTAGTATAAGTTCACTGTAGCTGTCTTCAAACGCACCAGGAGAGGGTATCAGATCTCATTATTGGTGGTTGTGAGGGACCATGTGGTTGCTGGGATTTGAACTCAGTACATTTGGAAGAGCAGTCAGTGCTCTTCCCCACTGAACCATCTCACCAGCCCTGGACACATGTTCCTTCTAGTACTATTGACTAAAGAACTTTGATCATGAAGGCATGTTGGATTTAATGACAGTGTGTGTTTCTGTGTGTGTGTCTGTGTGTGTGTGTGTGCAATATTTCTGCTGTGATTACTGTTACTTGACATCAAGTGGGCTTCTGTATAATTTCTTTAAATTTTTCTAATTCTTTTTTCTTTTTTTGTAAAGTAAAATTCCTGTCATACCTCCTTATCTTTCTCTCTCACTCCATGTTTGTGTGCATGTGTGTGTGTGTGTTAGTCTTGGGTACACAGATTAAAGAAATCATATTTCCAAGGATTCTTAGAAATAAACAAGGAAGCCAGATGTGGTGGAGCACCCCTTTTCTTTCCCTCTCTCTTTCTCTCCTCTCTCTCTCTCTCTCTCTCTCTCTCTCTTCTCTCTCTCTCTCAATCTCTCTCTCTCTCTTTGTTTGTTTCTTTCTTTCTTTCTTTCTTTCAATTATTATTTTTTTCTCAGGTAGGTTTTCTTTGTGTAGCCCTGGCTGACTTGGATGTCACTCTGTAAGCCAGGGTGACCTTGAATGCAGAAATCCTCCTGAGGCTAAAGGTGTGGTCCACAATTGCCTCAGGTCTACTGAAATTCTCTCTTTAAGAAAACAGGGGGGGGGGGAGGGTATGGAGGACATTTGGGATAGCATTGGAAATGTAATTGAGGAAAATACGTAATAAAAAAATATTTAAAAAAACGTGTGTATGAGCCGGGTGTGGTGGCGCACGCCTTTAATCCCAGCACTTGGGAGGCAGAGGCAGGCAGATTTCTAAGTTCAAGGCCAGCCTGGTCCACAAAGTGAGTTCCAGGACAGCCAAGGCTACACAGAGAAACCCTGTCTCAAAAAAAAAAAAATGAAATCAAACAAACAAACAAACAAACAAAGAAATAAACAAGAAATCCTAACCCTGACCACCAATAAAAAGGCTGTGGAAACTCTTTCATGTCTCTCTCCCTCACAGATAATGATGTAGCTGCTTGTAAATTAATACTCCATGTGTGTGTATAGGATTCCATGGCCAGCTAGTACCAGCCCCAGATTTGTGTTTCAGAGATCTTTATTAATTTATTTTCCGTGCCTGAGCTTGTGTAGGTGGTAGGCCACCAAACCTCCAGGGAGGTTTTTTTTGCTGCCACAAAAAGGTCGCCTTTCATCTTAATGAGGTCAAAGTGTCAATGTGCAAGCCAGTGACCGAACAAGGAAGTAGACATGCAGACAACAAACATGCAGGGGTACCACCTCCATTCCCTTCTGTTTTTTGGTAAAGGACACACAATTTTTATTATTTACAGTAAGCCTTATAAAGCACTCTGACAGCCCCACAGATATCTGTGATTAGAATTTCCTTTTTTTTTTTTTTAAAAAAAGTAATTCTCAGGGGGTGCATGGTGACTTGTCCTAGGTTCTGGTGCCCTCTTCTGGCATGTAGTCATATAGGCAGCACACACACACACACACTTACATTGAAAACTAAAAGTAATAACAGCAAACAAGCAAGCAAGCAAACAAACAAACTAAGAAATATATAAATAGGAGGGAAAAAGAGATTCTGGCTTCTGCCAGGCTGTGTGGGTGGCAGAGGCTGGCAGGCAAGCAGGCAGAGAGGACCTCTGTGAGTTTGAGGCTACCCAAGCCTACACTGATAGTTCCAGAAAGGACTGCCAGGGCTACACCAAGAGAAACCCTATCTCTAGGATCAAGAAAACAAAAGCAGAAAAGGTTCTGGCTTTTATTTTACTGACATATGTTCCTTTCATTCTTCCCTTCCTTCCTTCCTTCCTTCCTTCCTTCCTTCCTTCCTTCCTTCCTTCCTTCCTTCCTTCCTTCCTTCCGAGATTTATTTATTTTATGTATATGAGTACACACTTTAGTTGTAAAGATGGTTGTGATCGTTAATGTGATTGTTGGGAAATGAAATTAGGACCTCTGCTTGCTCTACCCAAGCCCATTTGCTCAGGCCAAAGATTTATTTATTAGTATAAGTTCACAGTAGATGTCTTCAAACCCACCAGGATAGGGTATCAGATCTCATTGTGGGTTGTTGTGAGCCACCATGTGGTTGCTGGGATTTGAACTCAGTACCTTTGGAAGAGCAGTCGGTGCTCTTACCCACTGAACCATCTCACCAGCCCCCGACTTATGTTCCTTCTAGTACTATTGACTAAAGAACTTTGATCATGAAGGCACGTTGGATTTAATGACAGAGTTTGTGTGTGTTTCTGTGTGTGTATGTGTGCAATACTTCTGCTGGGATTGCAGTTACTTGCCATCTAGTGGGCTTGTGTGTAATTTCTTTCTAATTTTTTTTCTGAAAGTATCTTTCTTTCCATCTCTCTTTCTCTTTCTCTCTCTGTCTCTCTCTCTGTGTGTCTCTGTCTGTCTCTGTGTCTCTCTCCTTTTCTTTTCTTCTTTCTTTCTTTCTTTCT
Source organism: Mus caroli (assembly GCF_978045245.1). Taxonomy (NCBI): domain Eukaryota; kingdom Metazoa; phylum Chordata; class Mammalia; order Rodentia; family Muridae; genus Mus; species Mus caroli. The sequence goes on along the minus strand of NW_028227311.1, from coordinate 283,796 downwards.
CTCTCTCTCTCTCTCTTTCTTTCTTTCTTTCTTTCTTTCTTTCTTTCTCTCTCTCTCTCTCTCTCTTTCCTTCTTCCTTCCTTCCTTCCTTTCTTTCTTTCTTTCTTTCTTTCTTTCTTTCTTTCTTTCTTTCTTTCTTTCTTTCTTTCTTTCAAGATTTATGTATTTTATGTATATGAGTACACACTTTAGTTGTACAGATAGTTGTGATCCTTCATGTGATTGTTGGGAATTGAGCTTAGGACCTCTGTTTGCTCTAGCCAAGCCCACTTGCTCAGGCAAAAGATTTATTTATTAGTATAAGTTCACTGTAGCTGTCTTCAAACGCACCAGGAGAGGGTATCAGATCTCATTATTGGTGGTTGTGAGGGACCATGTGGTTGCTGGGATTTGAACTCAGTACATTTGGAAGAGCAGTCAGTGCTCTTCCCCACTGAACCATCTCACCAGCCCTGGACACATGTTCCTTCTAGTACTATTGACTAAAGAACTTTGATCATGAAGGCATGTTGGATTTAATGACAGTGTGTGTTTCTGTGTGTGTGTCTGTGTGTGTGTGTGTGCAATATTTCTGCTGTGATTACTGTTACTTGACATCAAGTGGGCTTCTGTATAATTTCTTTAAATTTTTCTAATTCTTTTTTCTTTTTTTGTAAAGTAAAATTCCTGTCATACCTCCTTATCTTTCTCTCTCACTCCATGTTTGTGTGCATGTGTGTGTGTGTGTTAGTCTTGGGTACACAGATTAAAGAAATCATATTTCCAAGGATTCTTAGAAATAAACAAGGAAGCCAGATGTGGTGGAGCACCCCTTTTCTTTCCCTCTCTCTTTCTCTCCTCTCTCTCTCTCTCTCTCTCTCTCTCTCTCTCTCTCTCTCTCTCAATCTCTCTCTCTCTCTTTGTTTGTTTCTTTCTTTCTTTCTTTCTTTCAATTATTATTTTTTTCTCAGGTAGGTTTTCTTTGTGTAGCCCTGGCTGACTTGGATGTCACTCTGTAAGCCAGGGTGACCTTGAATGCAGAAATCCTCCTGAGGCTAAAGGTGTGGTCCACAATTGCCTCAGGTCTACTGAAATTCTCTCTTTAAGAAAACAGGGGGGGGGGAGGGTATGGAGGACATTTGGGATAGCATTGGAAATGTAATTGAGGAAAATACGTAATAAAAAAATATTTAAAAAAACGTGTGTATGAGCCGGGTGTGGTGGCGCACGCCTTTAATCCCAGCACTTGGGAGGCAGAGGCAGGCAGATTTCTAAGTTCAAGGCCAGCCTGGTCCACAAAGTGAGTTCCAGGACAGCCAAGGCTACACAGAGAAACCCTGTCTCAAAAAAAAAAAAAATGAAATCAAACAAACAAACAAACAAACAAAGAAATAAACAAGAAATCCTAACCCTGACCACCAATAAAAAGGCTGTGGAAACTCTTTCATGTCTCTCTCCCTCACAGATAATGATGTAGCTGCTTGTAAATTAATACTCCATGTGTGTGTATAGGATTCCATGGCCAGCTAGTACCAGCCCCAGATTTGTGTTTCAGAGATCTTTATTAATTTATTTTCCGTGCCTGAGCTTGTGTAGGTGGTAGGCCACCAAACCTCCAGGGAGGTTTTTTTTGCTGCCACAAAAAGGTCGCCTTTCATCTTAATGAGGTCAAAGTGTCAATGTGCAAGCCAGTGACCGAACAAGGAAGTAGACATGCAGACAACAAACATGCAGGGGTACCACCTCCATTCCCTTCTGTTTTTGGTAAAGGACACACAATTTTTATTATTTACAGTAAGCACTCTGACAGCCCCACAGATATCTACCTTCTATGTGATTAGAATTTCCTTTTTTTTTTTTTTTTTTAAAAGTAATTCTCAGGGGGTGCATGGTGACTTGTCCTAGGTTCTGGTGCCCTCTTCTGGCATGTAGTCATATAGGCAGCACACACACACACACACACACACTTACATTGAAAACTAAAAGTAATAACAGCAAACAAGCAAGCAAGCAAACAAACAAACTAAGAAATATATAAATAGGAGGGAAAAAGAGATTCTGGCTTCTGCCAGGCTGTGTGGGTGGCAGAGGCTGGCAGGCAAGCAGGCAGAGAGGACCTCTGTGAGTTTGAGGCTACCCAAGCCTACACTGATAGTTCCAGAAAGGACTGCCAGGGCTACACCAAGAGAAACCCTATCTCTAGGATCAAGAAAACAAAAGCAGAAAAGGTTCTGGCTTTTATTTTACCGACATATGTTCCTTTCATTCTTCCCTTCCTTCCTTCCTTCCTTCCTTCCTTCCTTCCTTCCTTCCTTCCTTCCTTCCTTCCTTCCTTCCTTCCTTCCGAGATTTATTTATTTTATGTATATGAGTACACACTTTAGTTGTAAAGATGGTTGTGATCGTTAATGTGATTGTTGGGAAATGAAATTAGGACCTCTGCTTGCTCTACCCAAGCCCATTTGCTCAGGCCAAAGATTTATTTATTAGTATAAGTTCACAGTAGATGTCTTCAAACCCACCAGGATAGGGTATCAGATCTCATTGTGGGTTGTTGTGAGCCACCATGTGGTTGCTGGGATTTGAACTCAGTACCTTTGGAAGAGCAGTCGGTGCTCTTACCCACTGAACCATCTCACCAGCCCCCGACTTATGTTCCTTCTAGTACTATTGACTAAAGAACTTTGATCATGAAGGCACGTTGGATTTAATGACAGAGTTTGTGTGTGTTTCTGTGTGTGTATGTGTGCAATACTTCTGCTGGGATTGCAGTTACTTGCCATCTAGTGGGCTTGTGTGTAATTTCTTTCTAATTTTTTTTCTGAAAGTATCTTTCTTTCCATCTCTCTTTCTCTTTCTCTCTCTGTCTCTCTCTCTGTGTGTCTCTGTCTGTCTCTGTGTCTCTCTCCTTTTCTTTTCTTCTTTCTTTCTTTCTCTCTTTCTTTCTTTCTTTCTTCCTTTCTTTCTTTCTTTCTTTCTTTCTTTCTTTCTTTCTTTCTTTCTTTCTTTCTTTCAAGATTTATGTATTTTATGTATATGAGTACACACTTTAGTTGTACAGATAGTTGTGATCCTTCATGTGATTGTTGGGAATTGAGCTTAGGACCTCTGTTTGCTCTAGCCAAGCCCACTTGCTCAGGCCAAAGATTTATTTATTAGTATAAGTTCACAGTAGATGTCTTCAAACCCACCAGGATAGGGTATCAGATCTCATTGTGGGTTGTTGTGAGCCACCATGTGGTTGCTGGGATTTGAACTCAGTACCTTTGGAAGAGCAGTCGGTGCTCTTACCCACTGAACCATCTCACCAGCCCCCGACTTATGTTCCTTCTAGTACTATTGAAGAACTTTGATCATGAAGGCACGTTGGATTTAATGACAGAGTTTGTGTGTGTTTCTGTGTGTGTATGTGTGCAATACTTCTGCTGGGATTGCAGTTACTTGCCATCTAGTGGGCTTGTGTGTAATTTCTTTCTAATTTTTTTTCTGAAAGTATCTTTCTTTCCATCTCTCTTTCTCTTTCTCTCTCTGTCTCTCTCTCTGTGTGTCTCTGTCTGTCTCTGTGTCTCTCTCCTTTTCTTTTCTTCTTTCTTTCTTTCTTTCTCTCTCTCTCTCTTTCTTTCTTTCTTTCTTTCTTTCTTTCTTTCTTTCTTTCTCTCTCTCTCTCTCTCTTTCCTTCTTCCTTCCTTCCTTCCTTCCTTCCTTCCTTTCTTTCTTTCTTTCTTTCTTTCTTTCTTTCTTTCTTTCTTTCTTTCTTTCTTTCAAGATTTATGTATTTTATGTATATGAGTACACACTTTAGTTGTACAGATAGTTGTGATCCTTCATGTGATTGTTGGGAATTGAGCTTAGGACCTCTGTTTGCTCTAGCCAAGCCCACTTGCTCAGGCAAAAGATTTATTTATTAGTATAAGTTCACTGTAGCTGTCTTCAAACGCACCAGGAGAGGGTATCAGATCTCATTATTGGTGGTTGTGAGGGACCATGTGGTTGCTGGGATTTGAACTCAGTACATTTGGAAGAGCAGTCAGTGCTCTTCCCCACTGAACCATCTCACCAGCCCTGGACACATGTTCCTTCTAGTACTATTGACTAAAGAACTTTGATCATGAAGGCATGTTGGATTTAATGACAGTGTGTGTTTCTGTGTGTGTGTCTGTGTGTGTGTGTGTGCAATATTTCTGCTGTGATTACTGTTACTTGACATCAAGTGGGCTTCTGTATAATTTCTTTAAATTTTTCTAATTCTTTTTTCTTTTTTTGTAAAGTAAAATTCCTGTCATACCTCCTTATCTTTCTCTCTCACTCCATGTTTGTGTGCATGTGTGTGTGTGTGTTAGTCTTGGGTACACAGATTAAAGAAATCATATTTCCAAGGATTCTTAGAAATAAACAAGGAAGCCAGATGTGGTGGAGCACCCCTTTTCTTTCCCTCTCTCTTTCTCTCCTCTCTCTCTCTCTCTCTCTCTCTCTCTCTCTCTCTCTCTCAATCTCTCTCTCTCTCTTTGTTTGTTTCTTTCTTTCTTTCTTTCTTTCAATTATTATTTTTTTCTCAGGTAGGTTTTCTTTGTGTAGCCCTGGCTGACTTGGATGTCACTCTGTAAGCCAGGGTGACCTTGAATGCAGAAATCCTCCTGAGGCTAAAGGTGTGGTCCACAATTGCCTCAGGTCTACTGAAATTCTCTCTTTAAGAAAACAGGGGGGGGGGAGGGTATGGAGGACATTTGGGATAGCATTGGAAATGTAATTGAGGAAAATACGTAATAAAAAAATATTTAAAAAAACGTGTGTATGAGCCGGGTGTGGTGGCGCACGCCTTTAATCCCAGCACTTGGGAGGCAGAGGCAGGCAGATTTCTAAGTTCAAGGCCAGCCTGGTCCACAAAGTGAGTTCCAGGACAGCCAAGGCTACACAGAGAAACCCTGTCTCAAAAAAAAAAAAAATGAAATCAAACAAACAAACAAACAAACAAAGAAATAAACAAGAAATCCTAACCCTGACCACCAATAAAAAGGCTGTGGAAACTCTTTCATGTCTCTCTCCCTCACAGATAATGATGTAGCTGCTTGTAAATTAATACTCCATGTGTGTGTATAGGATTCCATGGCCAGCTAGTACCAGCCCCAGATTTGTGTTTCAGAGATCTTTATTAATTTATTTTCCGTGCCTGAGCTTGTGTAGGTGGTAGGCCACCAAACCTCCAGGGAGGTTTTTTTTGCTGCCACAAAAAGGTCGCCTTTCATCTTAATGAGGTCAAAGTGTCAATGTGCAAGCCAGTGACCGAACAAGGAAGTAGACATGCAGACAACAAACATGCAGGGGTACCACCTCCATTCCCTTCTGTTTTTTGGTAAAGGACACACAATTTTTATTATTTACAGTAAGCCTTATAAAGCACTCTGACAGCCCCACAGATATCTGTGATTAGAATTTCCTTTTTTTTTTTTTTAAAAAAAGTAATTCTCAGGGGGTGCATGGTGACTTGTCCTAGGTTCTGGTGCCCTCTTCTGGCATGTAGTCATATAGGCAGCACACACACACACACACTTACATTGAAAACTAAAAGTAATAACAGCAAACAAGCAAGCAAGCAAACAAACAAACTAAGAAATATATAAATAGGAGGGAAAAAGAGATTCTGGCTTCTGCCAGGCTGTGTGGGTGGCAGAGGCTGGCAGGCAAGCAGGCAGAGAGGACCTCTGTGAGTTTGAGGCTACCCAAGCCTACACTGATAGTTCCAGAAAGGACTGCCAGGGCTACACCAAGAGAAACCCTATCTCTAGGATCAAGAAAACAAAAGCAGAAAAGGTTCTGGCTTTTATTTTACTGACATATGTTCCTTTCATTCTTCCCTTCCTTCCTTCCTTCCTTCCTTCCTTCCTTCCTTCCTTCCTTCCTTCCTTCCTTCCTTCCGAGATTTATTTATTTTATGTATATGAGTACACACTTTAGTTGTAAAGATGGTTGTGATCGTTAATGTGATTGTTGGGAAATGAAATTAGGACCTCTGCTTGCTCTACCCAAGCCCATTTGCTCAGGCCAAAGATTTATTTATTAGTATAAGTTCACAGTAGATGTCTTCAAACCCACCAGGATAGGGTATCAGATCTCATTGTGGGTTGTTGTGAGCCACCATGTGGTTGCTGGGATTTGAACTCAGTACCTTTGGAAGAGCAGTCGGTGCTCTTACCCACTGAACCATCTCACCAGCCCCCGACTTATGTTCCTTCTAGTACTATTGACTAAAGAACTTTGATCATGAAGGCACGTTGGATTTAATGACAGAGTTTGTGTGTGTTTCTGTGTGTGTATGTGTGCAATACTTCTGCTGGGATTGCAGTTACTTGCCATCTAGTGGGCTTGTGTGTAATTTCTTTCTAATTTTTTTTCTGAAAGTATCTTTCTTTCCATCTCTCTTTCTCTTTCTCTCTCTGTCTCTCTCTCTGTGTGTCTCTGTCTGTCTCTGTGTCTCTCTCCTTTTCTTTTCTTCTTTCTTTCTTTCTTTCTCTCTCTCTCTCTTTCTTTCTTTCTTTCTTTCTTTCTTTCTTTCTTTCTTTCTCTCTCTCTCTCTCTCTCTTTCCTTCTTCCTTCCTTCCTTCCTTTCTTTCTTTCTTTCTTTCTTTCTTTCTTTCTTTCTTTCTTTCTTTCTTTCTTTCTTTCAAGATTTATGTATTTTATGTATATGAGTACACACTTTAGTTGTACAGATAGTTGTGATCCTTCATGTGATTGTTGGGAATTGAGCTTAGGACCTCTGTTTGCTCTAGCCAAGCCCACTTGCTCAGGCAAAAGATTTATTTATTAGTATAAGTTCACTGTAGCTGTCTTCAAACGCACCAGGAGAGGGTATCAGATCTCATTATTGGTGGTTGTGAGGGACCATGTGGTTGCTGGGATTTGAACTCAGTACATTTGGAAGAGCAGTCAGTGCTCTTCCCCACTGAACCATCTCACCAGCCCTGGACACATGTTCCTTCTAGTACTATTGACTAAAGAACTTTGATCATGAAGGCATGTTGGATTTAATGACAGTGTGTGTTTCTGTGTGTGTGTCTGTGTGTGTGTGTGTGCAATATTTCTGCTGTGATTACTGTTACTTGACATCAAGTGGGCTTCTGTATAATTTCTTTAAATTTTTCTAATTCTTTTTTCTTTTTTTGTAAAGTAAAATTCCTGTCATACCTCCTTATCTTTCTCTCTCACTCCATGTTTGTGTGCATGTGTGTGTGTGTGTTAGTCTTGGGTACACAGATTAAAGAAATCATATTTCCAAGGATTCTTAGAAATAAACAAGGAAGCCAGATGTGGTGGAGCACCCCTTTTCTTTCCCTCTCTCTTTCTCTCCTCTCTCTCTCTCTCTCTCTCTCTCTCTCTCTCTCTCTCTCTCTCTCTCTCAATCTCTCTCTCTCTCTTTGTTTGTTTCTTTCTTTCTTTCTTTCTTTCAATTATTATTTTTTTCTCAGGTAGGTTTTCTTTGTGTAGCCCTGGCTGACTTGGATGTCACTCTGTAAGCCAGGGTGACCTTGAATGCAGAAATCCTCCTGAGGCTAAAGGTGTGGTCCACAATTGCCTCAGGTCTACTGAAATTCTCTCTTTAAGAAAACAGGGGGGGGGGAGGGTATGGAGGACATTTGGGATAGCATTGGAAATGTAATTGAGGAAAATACGTAATAAAAAAATATTTAAAAAAACGTGTGTATGAGCCGGGTGTGGTGGCGCACGCCTTTAATCCCAGCACTTGGGAGGCAGAGGCAGGCAGATTTCTAAGTTCAAGGCCAGCCTGGTCCACAAAGTGAGTTCCAGGACAGCCAAGGCTACACAGAGAAACCCTGTCTCAAAAAAAAAAAAATGAAATCAAACAAACAAACAAACAAACAAAGAAATAAACAAGAAATCCTAACCCTGACCACCAATAAAAAGGCTGTGGAAACTCTTTCATGTCTCTCTCCCTCACAGATAATGATGTAGCTGCTTGTAAATTAATACTCCATGTGTGTGTATAGGATTCCATGGCCAGCTAGTACCAGCCCCAGATTTGTGTTTCAGAGATCTTTATTAATTTATTTTCCGTGCCTGAGCTTGTGTAGGTGGTAGGCCACCAAACCTCCAGGGAGGTTTTTTTTGCTGCCACAAAAAGGTCGCCTTTCATCTTAATGAGGTCAAAGTGTCAATGTGCAAGCCAGTGACCGAACAAGGAAGTAGACATGCAGACAACAAACATGCAGGGGTACCACCTCCATTCCCTTCTGTTTTTTGGTAAAGGACACACAATTTTTATTATTTACAGTAAGCCTTATAAAGCACTCTGACAGCCCCACAGATATCTGTGATTAGAATTTCCTTTTTTTTTTTTTTAAAAAAAGTAATTCTCAGGGGGTGCATGGTGACTTGTCCTAGGTTCTGGTGCCCTCTTCTGGCATGTAGTCATATAGGCAGCACACACACACACACACTTACATTGAAAACTAAAAGTAATAACAGCAAACAAGCAAGCAAGCAAACAAACAAACTAAGAAATATATAAATAGGAGGGAAAAAGAGATTCTGGCTTCTGCCAGGCTGTGTGGGTGGCAGAGGCTGGGCAGGCAAGCAGGCAGAGAGGACCTCTGTGAGTTTGAGGCTACCCAAGCCTACACTGATAGTTCCAGAAAGGACTGCCAGGGCTACACCAAGAGAAACCCTATCTCTAGGATCAAGAAAACAAAAGCAGAAAAGGTTCTGGCTTTTATTTTACTGACATATGTTCCTTTCATTCTTCCCTTCCTTCCTTCCTTCCTTCCTTCCTTCCTTCCTTCCTTCCTTCCTTCCTTCCTTCCTTCCTTCCTTCCGAGATTTATTTATTTTATGTATATGAGTACACACTTTAGTTGTAAAGATGGTTGTGATCGTTAATGTGATTGTTGGGAAATGAAATTAGGACCTCTGCTTGCTCTACCCAAGCCCATTTGCTCAGGCCAAAGATTTATTTATTAGTATAAGTTCACAGTAGATGTCTTCAAACCCACCAGGATAGGGTATCAGATCTCATTGTGGGTTGTTGTGAGCCACCATGTGGTTGCTGGGATTTGAACTCAGTACCTTTGGAAGAGCAGTCGGTGCTCTTACCCACTGAACCATCTCACCAGCCCCCGACTTATGTTCCTTCTAGTACTATTGACTAAAGAACTTTGATCATGAAGGCACGTTGGATTTAATGACAGAGTTTGTGTGTGTTTCTGTGTGTGTATGTGTGCAATACTTCTGCTGGGATTGCAGTTACTTGCCATCTAGTGGGCTTGTGTGTAATTTCTTTCTAATTTTTTTTCTGAAAGTATCTTTCTTTCCATCTCTCTTTCTCTTTCTCTCTCTGTCTCTCTCTCTGTGTGTCTCTGTCTGTCTCTGTGTCTCTCTCCTTTTCTTTTCTTCTTTCTTTCTTTCTTTCTCTCTCTCTCTCTCTCTTTCTTTCTTTCTTTCTTTCTTTCTTTCTTTCTCTCTCTCTCTCTCTCTCTTTCCTTCTTCCTTCCTTCCTTCCTTTCTTTCTTTCTTTCTTTCTTTCTTTCTTTCTTTCTTTCTTTCTTTCTTTCTTTCTTTCTTTCAAGATTTATGTATTTTATGTATATGAGTACACACTTTAGTTGTACAGATAGTTGTGATCCTTCATGTGATTGTTGGGAATTGAGCTTAGGACCTCTGTTTGCTCTAGCCAAGCCCACTTGCTCAGGCAAAAGATTTATTTATTAGTATAAGTTCACTGTAGCTGTCTTCAAACGCACCAGGAGAGGGTATCAGATCTCATTATTGGTGGTTGTGAGGGACCATGTGGTTGCTGGGATTTGAACTCAGTACATTTGGAAGAGCAGTCAGTGCTCTTCCCCACTGAACCATCTCACCAGCCCTGGACACATGTTCCTTCTAGTACTATTGACTAAAGAACTTTGATCATGAAGGCATGTTGGATTTAATGACAGTGTGTGTTTCTGTGTGTGTGTCTGTGTGTGTGTGTGTGCAATATTTCTGCTGTGATTACTGTTACTTGACATCAAGTGGGCTTCTGTATAATTTCTTTAAATTTTTCTAATTCTTTTTTCTTTTTTTGTAAAGTAAAATTCCTGTCATACCTCCTTATCTTTCTCTCTCACTCCATGTTTGTGTGCATGTGTGTGTGTGTGTTAGTCTTGGGTACACAGATTAAAGAAATCATATTTCCAAGGATTCTTAGAAATAAACAAGGAAGCCAGATGTGGTGGAGCACCCCTTTTCTTTCCCTCTCTCTTTCTCTCCTCTCTCTCTCTCTCTCTCTCTCTCTCTCTCTCTCTCTCTCTCTCAATCTCTCTCTCTCTCTTTGTTTGTTTCTTTCTTTCTTTCTTTCTTTCAATTATTATTTTTTTCTCAGGTAGGTTTTCTTTGTGTAGCCCTGGCTGACTTGGATGTCACTCTGTAAGCCAGGGTGACCTTGAATGCAGAAATCCTCCTGAGGCTAAAGGTGTGGTCCACAATTGCCTCAGGTCTACTGAAATTCTCTCTTTAAGAAAACAGGGGGGGGGGAGGGTATGGAGGACATTTGGGATAGCATTGGAAATGTAATTGAGGAAAATACGTAATAAAAAAATATTTAAAAAAACGTGTGTATGAGCCGGGTGTGGTGGCGCACGCCTTTAATCCCAGCACTTGGGAGGCAGAGGCAGGCAGATTTCTAAGTTCAAGGCCAGCCTGGTCCACAAAGTGAGTTCCAGGACAGCCAAGGCTACACAGAGAAACCCTGTCTCAAAAAAAAAAAAAATGAAATCAAACAAACAAACAAACAAACAAAGAAATAAACAAGAAATCCTAACCCTGACCACCAATAAAAAGGCTGTGGAAACTCTTTCATGTCTCTCTCCCTCACAGATAATGATGTAGCTGCTTGTAAATTAATACTCCATGTGTGTGTATAGGATTCCATGGCCAGCTAGTACCAGCCCCAGATTTGTGTTTCAGAGATCTTTATTAATTTATTTTCCGTGCCTGAGCTTGTGTAGGTGGTAGGCCACCAAACCTCCAGGGAGGTTTTTTTTGCTGCCACAAAAAGGTCGCCTTTCATCTTAATGAGGTCAAAGTGTCAATGTGCAAGCCAGTGACCGAACAAGGAAGTAGACATGCAGACAACAAACATGCAGGGGTACCACCTCCATTCCCTTCTGTTTTTGGTAAAGGACACACAATTTTTATTATTTACAGTAAGCACTCTGACAGCCCCACAGATATCTACCTTCTATGTGATTAGAATTTCCTTTTTTTTTTTTTTTTTTAAAAGTAATTCTCAGGGGGTGCATGGTGACTTGTCCTAGGTTCTGGTGCCCTCTTCTGGCATGTAGTCATATAGGCAGCACACACACACACACACACACACTTACATTGAAAACTAAAAGTAATAACAGCAAACAAGCAAGCAAGCAAACAAACAAACTAAGAAATATATAAATAGGAGGGAAAAAGAGATTCTGGCTTCTGCCAGGCTGTGTGGGTGGCAGAGGCTGGCAGGCAAGCAGGCAGAGAGGACCTCTGTGAGTTTGAGGCTACCCAAGCCTACACTGATAGTTCCAGAAAGGACTGCCAGGGCTACACCAAGAGAAACCCTATCTCTAGGATCAAGAAAACAAAAGCAGAAAAGGTTCTGGCTTTTATTTTACCGACATATGTTCCTTTCATTCTTCCCTTCCTTCCTTCCTTCCTTCCTTCCTTCCTTCCTTCCTTCCTTCCTTCCTTCCTTCCTTCCTTCCTTCCTTCCGAGATTTATTTATTTTATGTATATGAGTACACACTTTAGTTGTAAAGATGGTTGTGATCGTTAATGTGATTGTTGGGAAATGAAATTAGGACCTCTGCTTGCTCTACCCAAGCCCATTTGCTCAGGCCAAAGATTTATTTATTAGTATAAGTTCACAGTAGATGTCTTCAAACCCACCAGGATAGGGTATCAGATCTCATTGTGGGTTGTTGTGAGCCACCATGTGGTTGCTGGGATTTGAACTCAGTACCTTTGGAAGAGCAGTCGGTGCTCTTACCCACTGAACCATCTCACCAGCCCCCGACTTATGTTCCTTCTAGTACTATTGACTAAAGAACTTTGATCATGAAGGCACGTTGGATTTAATGACAGAGTTTGTGTGTGTTTCTGTGTGTGTATGTGTGCAATACTTCTGCTGGGATTGCAGTTACTTGCCATCTAGTGGGCTTGTGTGTAATTTCTTTCTAATTTTTTTTCTGAAAGTATCTTTCTTTCCATCTCTCTTTCTCTTTCTCTCTCTGTCTCTCTCTCTGTGTGTCTCTGTCTGTCTCTGTGTCTCTCTCCTTTTCTTTTCTTCTTTCTTTCTTTCTTTCTCTCTCTCTCTCTCTCTTTCTTTCTTTCTTTCTTTCTTTCTTTCTTTCTCTCTCTCTCTCTCTCTCTTTCCTTCTTCCTTCCTTCCTTCCTTTCTTTCTTTCTTTCTTTCTTTCTTTCTTTCTTTCTTTCTTTCTTTCTTTCTTTCTTTCTTTCTTTCTTTCAAGATTTATGTATTTTATGTATATGAGTACACACTTTAGTTGTACAGATAGTTGTGATCCTTCATGTGATTGTTGGGAATTGAGCTTAGGACCTCTGTTTGCTCTAGCCAAGCCCACTTGCTCAGGCAAAAGATTTATTTATTAGTATAAGTTCACTGTAGCTGTCTTCAAACGCACCAGGAGAGGGTATCAGATCTCATTATTGGTGGTTGTGAGGGACCATGTGGTTGCTGGGATTTGAACTCAGTACATTTGGAAGAGCAGTCAGTGCTCTTCCCCACTGAACCATCTCACCAGCCCTGGACACATGTTCCTTCTAGTACTATTGACTAAAGAACTTTGATCATGAAGGCATGTTGGATTTAATGACAGTGTGTGTTTCTGTGTGTGTGTCTGTGTGTGTGTGTGTGCAATATTTCTGCTGTGATTACTGTTACTTGACATCAAGTGGGCTTCTGTATAATTTCTTTAAATTTTTCTAATTCTTTTTTCTTTTTTTGTAAAGTAAAATTCCTGTCATACCTCCTTATCTTTCTCTCTCACTCCATGTTTGTGTGCATGTGTGTGTGTGTGTTAGTCTTGGGTACACAGATTAAAGAAATCATATTTCCAAGGATTCTTAGAAATAAACAAGGAAGCCAGATGTGGTGGAGCACCCCTTTTCTTTCCCTCTCTCTTTCTCTCCTCTCTCTCTCTCTCTCTCTCTCTCTCTCTCTCTCTCTCTCAATCTCTCTCTCTCTCTTTGTTTGTTTCTTTCTTTCTTTCTTTCTTTCAATTATTATTTTTTTCTCAGGTAGGTTTTCTTTGTGTAGCCCTGGCTGACTTGGATGTCACTCTGTAAGCCAGGGTGACCTTGAATGCAGAAATCCTCCTGAGGCTAAAGGTGTGGTCCACAATTGCCTCAGGTCTACTGAAATTCTCTCTTTAAGAAAACAGGGGGGGGGGAGGGTATGGAGGACATTTGGGATAGCATTGGAAATGTAATTGAGGAAAATACGTAATAAAAAAATATTTAAAAAAACGTGTGTATGAGCCGGGTGTGGTGGCGCACGCCTTTAATCCCAGCACTTGGGAGGCAGAGGCAGGCAGATTTCTAAGTTCAAGGCCAGCCTGGTCCACAAAGTGAGTTCCAGGACAGCCAAGGCTACACAGAGAAACCCTGTCTCAAAAAAAAAAAAATGAAATCAAACAAACAAACAAACAAACAAAGAAATAAACAAGAAATCCTAACCCTGACCACCAATAAAAAGGCTGTGGAAACTCTTTCATGTCTCTCTCCCTCACAGATAATGATGTAGCTGCTTGTAAATTAATACTCCATGTGTGTGTATAGGATTCCATGGCCAGCTAGTACCAGCCCCAGATTTGTGTTTCAGAGATCTTTATTAATTTATTTTCCGTGCCTGAGCTTGTGTAGGTGGTAGGCCACCAAACCTCCAGGGAGGTTTTTTTTGCTGCCACAAAAAGGTCGCCTTTCATCTTAATGAGGTCAAAGTGTCAATGTGCAAGCCAGTGACCGAACAAGGAAGTAGACATGCAGACAACAAACATGCAGGGGTACCACCTCCATTCCCTTCTGTTTTTTGGTAAAGGACACACAATTTTTATTATTTACAGTAAGCCTTATAAAGCACTCTGACAGCCCCACAGATATCTGTGATTAGAATTTCCTTTTTTTTTTTTTTAAAAAAAGTAATTCTCAGGGGGTGCATGGTGACTTGTCCTAGGTTCTGGTGCCCTCTTCTGGCATGTAGTCATATAGGCAGCACACACACACACACACTTACATTGAAAACTAAAAGTAATAACAGCAAACAAGCAAGCAAGCAAACAAACAAACTAAGAAATATATAAATAGGAGGGAAAAAGAGATTCTGGCTTCTGCCAGGCTGTGTGGGTGGCAGAGGCTGGCAGGCAAGCAGGCAGAGAGGACCTCTGTGAGTTTGAGGCTACCCAAGCCTACACTGATAGTTCCAGAAAGGACTGCCAGGGCTACACCAAGAGAAACCCTATCTCTAGGATCAAGAAAACAAAAGCAGAAAAGGTTCTGGCTTTTATTTTACTGACATATGTTCCTTTCATTCTTCCCTTCCTTCCTTCCTTCCTTCCTTCCTTCCTTCCTTCCTTCCTTCCTTCCTTCCTTCCGAGATTTATTTATTTTATGTATATGAGTACACACTTTAGTTGTAAAGATGGTTGTGATCGTTAATGTGATTGTTGGGAAATGAAATTAGGACCTCTGCTTGCTCTACCCAAGCCCATTTGCTCAGGCCAAAGATTTATTTATTAGTATAAGTTCACAGTAGATGTCTTCAAACCCACCAGGATAGGGTATCAGATCTCATTGTGGGTTGTTGTGAGCCACCATGTGGTTGCTGGGATTTGAACTCAGTACCTTTGGAAGAGCAGTCGGTGCTCTTACCCACTGAACCATCTCACCAGCCCCCGACTTATGTTCCTTCTAGTACTATTGACTAAAGAACTTTGATCATGAAGGCACGTTGGATTTAATGACAGAGTTTGTGTGTGTTTCTGTGTGTGTATGTGTGCAATACTTCTGCTGGGATTGCAGTTACTTGCCATCTAGTGGGCTTGTGTGTAATTTCTTTCTAATTTTTTTTCTGAAAGTATCTTTCTTTCCATCTCTCTTTCTCTTTCTCTCTCTGTCTCTCTCTCTGTGTGTCTCTGTCTGTCTCTGTGTCTCTCTCCTTTTCTTTTCTTCTTTCTTTCTTTCTTTCTCTCTCTCTCTCTTTCTTTCTTTCTTTCTTTCTTTCTTTCTTTCTTTCTCTCTCTCTCTCTCTCTCTTTCCTTCTTCCTTCCTTCCTTCCTTTCTTTCTTTCTTTCTTTCTTTCTTTCTTTCTTTCTTTCTTTCTTTCTTTCTTTCTTTCTTTCTTTCAAGATTTATGTATTTTATGTATATGAGTACACACTTTAGTTGTACAGATAGTTGTGATCCTTCATGTGATTGTTGGGAATTGAGCTTAGGACCTCTGTTTGCTCTAGCCAAGCCCACTTGCTCAGGCAAAAGATTTATTTATTAGTATAAGTTCACTGTAGCTGTCTTCAAACGCACCAGGAGAGGGTATCAGATCTCATTATTGGTGGTTGTGAGGGACCATGTGGTTGCTGGGATTTGAACTCAGTACATTTGGAAGAGCAGTCAGTGCTCTTCCCCACTGAACCATCTCACCAGCCCTGGACACATGTTCCTTCTAGTACTATTGACTAAAGAACTTTGATCATGAAGGCATGTTGGATTTAATGACAGTGTGTGTTTCTGTGTGTGTGTCTGTGTGTGTGTGTGTGCAATATTTCTGCTGTGATTACTGTTACTTGACATCAAGTGGGCTTCTGTATAATTTCTTTAAATTTTTCTAATTCTTTTTTCTTTTTTTGTAAAGTAAAATTCCTGTCATACCTCCTTATCTTTCTCTCTCACTCCATGTTTGTGTGCATGTGTGTGTGTGTGTTAGTCTTGGGTACACAGATTAAAGAAATCATATTTCCAAGGATTCTTAGAAATAAACAAGGAAGCCAGATGTGGTGGAGCACCCCTTTTCTTTCCCTCTCTCTTTCTCTCCTCTCTCTCTCTCTCTCTCTCTCTCTCTCTCTCTCTCTCTCTCTCTCTCAATCTCTCTCTCTCTCTTTGTTTGTTTCTTTCTTTCTTTCTTTCTTTCAATTATTATTTTTTTCTCAGGTAGGTTTTCTTTGTGTAGCCCTGGCTGACTTGGATGTCACTCTGTAAGCCAGGGTGACCTTGAATGCAGAAATCCTCCTGAGGCTAAAGGTGTGGTCCACAATTGCCTCAGGTCTACTGAAATTCTCTCTTTAAGAAAACAGGGGGGGGGGGAGGGTATGGAGGACATTTGGGATAGCATTGGAAATGTAATTGAGGAAAATACGTAATAAAAAAATATTTAAAAAAACGTGTGTATGAGCCGGGTGTGGTGGCGCACGCCTTTAATCCCAGCACTTGGGAGGCAGAGGCAGGCAGATTTCTAAGTTCAAGGCCAGCCTGGTCCACAAAGTGAGTTCCAGGACAGCCAAGGCTACACAGAGAAACCCTGTCTCAAAAAAAAAAAAAATGAAATCAAACAAACAAACAAACAAACAAAGAAATAAACAAGAAATCCTAACCCTGACCACCAATAAAAAGGCTGTGGAAACTCTTTCATGTCTCTCTCCCTCACAGATAATGATGTAGCTGCTTGTAAATTAATACTCCATGTGTGTGTATAGGATTCCATGGCCAGCTAGTACCAGCCCCAGATTTGTGTTTCAGAGATCTTTATTAATTTATTTTCCGTGCCTGAGCTTGTGTAGGTGGTAGGCCACCAAACCTCCAGGGAGGTTTTTTTTGCTGCCACAAAAAGGTCGCCTTTCATCTTAATGAGGTCAAAGTGTCAATGTGCAAGCCAGTGACCGAACAAGGAAGTAGACATGCAGACAACAAACATGCAGGGGTACCACCTCCATTCCCTTCTGTTTTTGGTAAAGGACACACAATTTTTATTATTTACAGTAAGCACTCTGACAGCCCCACAGATATCTACCTTCTATGTGAT
Organism: Mus caroli; assembly: GCF_978045245.1. Taxonomy (NCBI): domain Eukaryota; kingdom Metazoa; phylum Chordata; class Mammalia; order Rodentia; family Muridae; genus Mus; species Mus caroli. Next base: position 266,751 of record NW_028227311.1, on the reverse strand, counting down.
TAGAATTTCCTTTTTTTTTTTTTTTTTTAAAAGTAATTCTCAGGGGGTGCATGGTGACTTGTCCTAGGTTCTGGTGCCCTCTTCTGGCATGTAGTCATATAGGCAGCACACACACACACACACACACACTTACATTGAAAACTAAAAGTAATAACAGCAAACAAGCAAGCAAGCAAACAAACAAACTAAGAAATATATAAATAGGAGGGAAAAAGAGATTCTGGCTTCTGCCAGGCTGTGTGGGTGGCAGAGGCTGGCAGGCAAGCAGGCAGAGAGGACCTCTGTGAGTTTGAGGCTACCCAAGCCTACACTGATAGTTCCAGAAAGGACTGCCAGGGCTACACCAAGAGAAACCCTATCTCTAGGATCAAGAAAACAAAAGCAGAAAAGGTTCTGGCTTTTATTTTACCAACATATGTTTCTTTCATTCTTCTCTTCCTTCCTTCCTTCCTTCCTTCCTTCCTTCCTTCCTTCCTTCCTTCCTTCCTTCCTTCCTTCCTTCCGAGATTTATTTATTTTATGTATATGAGTACACACTTTAGTTGTAAAGATGGTTGTGATCGTTAATGTGATTGTTGGGAAATGAAATTAGGACCTCTGCTTGCTCTACCCAAGCCCATTTGCTCAGGCCAAAGATTTATTTATTAGTATAAGTTCACAGTAGATGTCTTCAAACCCACCAGGATAGGGTATCAGATCTCATTGTGGGTTGTTGTGAGCCACCATGTGGTTGCTGGGATTTGAACTCAGTACCTTTGGAAGAGCAGTCGGTGCTCTTACCCACTGAACCATCTCACCAGCCCCCGACTTATGTTCCTTCTAGTACTATTGACTAAAGAACTTTGATCATGAAGGCACGTTGGATTTAATGACAGAGTTTGTGTGTGTTTCTGTGTGTGTATGTGTGCAATACTTCTGCTGGGATTGCAGTTACTTGCCATCTAGTGGGCTTGTGTGTAATTTCTTTAATTTTTTTCTAATTTTTTTTCTGAAAGTATCTTTCTTTCCATCTCTCTTTCTCTTTCTCTCTCTGTCTCTCTCTCTGTGTGTCTCTGTCTGTCTCTGTGTCTCTCTCCTTTTCTTTTCTTCTTTCTTTCTTTCTCTCTTTCTTTCTTTCTTTCTTCCTTTCTTTCTTTCTTTCTTTCTTTCTTTCTTTCTTTCTTTCTTTCTTTCTTTCAAGATTTATGTATTTTATGTATATGAGTACACACTTTAGTTGTACAGATAGTTGTGATCCTTCATGTGATTGTTGGGAATTGAGCTTAGGACCTCTGTTTGCTCTAGCCAAGCCCACTTGCTCAGGCCAAAGATTTATTTATTAGTATAAGTTCACAGTAGATGTCTTCAAACCCACCAGGATAGGGTATCAGATCTCATTGTGGGTTGTTGTGAGCCACCATGTGGTTGCTGGGATTTGAACTCAGTACCTTTGGAAGAGCAGTCGGTGCTCTTACCCACTGAACCATCTCACCAGCCCCCGACTTATGTTCCTTCTAGTACTATTGACTAAAGAACTTTGATCATGAAGGCACGTTGGATTTAATGACAGAGTTTGTGTGTGTTTCTGTGTGTGTATGTGTGCAATACTTCTGCTGGGATTGCAGTTACTTGCCATCTAGTGGGCTTGTGTGTAATTTCTTTAATTTTTTTCTAATTTTTTTTCTGAAAGTATCTTTCTTTCCATCTCTCTTTCTCTTTCTCTCTCTGTCTCTCTCTCTGTGTGTCTCTGTCTGTCTCTGTGTCTCTCTCCTTTTCTTTTCTTCTTTCTTTCTTTCTTTCTTTCTTTCTTTCTTTCTCTCTCTCTTTCTTTCTTTCTTTCTTTCCTTCTTTCTTTCCTTCTTTCTTTCTTTCTTTCTTTCTTTCTTTCTTTCTTTCTTTCTTTCTTTCTTTCAAGATTTATGTATTTTATGTATATGAGTACACACTTTAGTTGTACAGATAGTTGTGATCCTTCATGTGATTGTTGGGAATTGAGCTTAGGACCTCTGTTTGCTCTAGCCAAGCCCACTTGCTCAGGCAAAAGATTTATTTATTAGTATAAGTTCACTGTAGCTGTCTTCAAACGCACCAGGAGAGGGTATCAGATCTCATTATGGGTGGTTGTGAGGGACCATGTGGTTGCTGGGATTTGAACTCAGTACATTTGGAAGAGCAGTCAGTGCTCTTCCCCACTGAACCATCTCACCAGCCCTGGACACATGTTCCTTCTAGTACTATTGACTAAAGAACTTTGATCATGAAGGCATGTTGGATTTAATGACAGTGTGTGTTTCTGTGTGTGTGTCTGTGTGTGTGTGTGTGCAATATTTCTGCTGTGATTACTGTTACTTGACATCAAGTGGGCTTCTGTATAATTTCTTTAAATTTTTCTAATTCTTTTTTCTTTTTTTGTAAAGTAAAATTCCTGTCATACCTCCTTATCTTTCTCTCTCACTCCATGTTTGTGTGCATGTGTGTGTGTGTGTTAGTCTTGGGTACACAGATTAAAGAAATCATATTTCCAAGGATTCTTAGAAATAAACAAGGAAGCCAGGTGTGGTGGAGCACCCCTTTTCTTTCCCTCTCTCTTTCTCTCTCCTCTCTCTCTCTCTCTCTCTCTCTCAATCTCTCTCTCTCTCTTTGTTTGTTTGTTTGTTTGTTTCTTTCTTTCTTTCAATTATTATTTTTTTCTCAGGTAGGTTTTCTTTGTGTAGCCCTGGCTGACTTGGATGTCACTCTGTAAGCCAGGGTGACCTTGAATGCAGAAATCCTCCTGAGGCTAAAGGTGTGGTCCACAATTGCCTCAGGTCTACTGTAATTCTCTCTTTAAGAAAACAAGGGGGGGGGAGGGTATGGAGGACATTTGGGATAGCATTGGAAATGTAATTGAGGAAAATACGTAATAAAAAATATTTAAAAAAACGTGTGTATGAGCCGGGCGTGGTGTCAGGGAGCACACAGTGGCCATGGAATACTTTCATCCAAGATAGATTCGGACAGTCTATAAGGTAAGACAAACAGGGCTTTTTTGTTTGTTTGTTTGTTTGTTTGTTTTTTGGTTTGTTTTTTGTTTTTTTGTGTGTGTGTGTGTGTGTATCGACCTATATTGAACCTGTGCATGGTACATTCAGAAACCAGAGAAAGGTGGCATGTCTGCAGATATTATAGTTATAGATGGTGCTTAGCTGCTTGTTGTACTAAAACTAAGAAAAAACTAATGTTTATAATTAGCAAGTTCTGGAGTTTTGTTTTGGTTTTGATTTTGGTTATTCTCGTGAAAGGAATTGTTTTGGAATGGATTGGGATTGTGAATTCCTTGTGCTCAGACTCCATATATCTGTATTTATGTCTTCAGTGAAATACAGTGTAGACTGGTACCAGAAAGTCTATTATTAACTTCCCTTTCCCTAGCCCACGGTTAATATAAAGGGAGGAATATTCCATTTGATAGGTAGGTTTGGAACATTGTTATTGCTATCACTTGTGTGCTTCCCTGCCTCTGTGATTTTCATATTCATACTCTGGAATCTGTAATTTCGGTCAAAGTTACTGGTGGCTGAAAGTTTACTGTACTCAATTTCAGGGTACAGCTGTTTGCACAGAAAGGCGCCATTGTGCTAGATTAAAGTTTCAGAACTTGGTAGAGTGAGGTTGTAATCTCTCAGGTATGAATGCATTTCTGTAACAGGCATGCGCCAACTTTTACATAAGTACTCTTGTGTGGCTCATTAAAAAAAAAAAAAAAAAAAAAACACAGGAAAGACTGTAAGTCCAAATCATGTCTTCCATTTTGCTCTTCTGTATTTCCTAACCACTCAGAAAAAGTTCACAAGCCTTTGAAGAAACAGCAGCAGGCCGTTATTGTTTTCAAGGTTTTCAAATTAAGTGATTGATTTTTAATGTATTCTCTCTATTTACTGTTTTGATTTTCAGATTTTGACTCAATATTTGAAGATATGCCTTTTATTGGGTGATGTTAATTCTCGAATGTATTAATGTTGTTTCACAATTGTAATGTTACATGATCATGGGTGGGTACTACATTCTCTAAAAAATTATGCGATAAGAAAGTCATATTCATGGAACTCATGGCTCTAATTGCACAGTCCCCTTGCTAAAGCAAAGGGCACTCTTTTAAGGCTACTTCAGAACTGGTCTTTGTATTTTCTCTAAGCGATGGATGTAGTCATGTCCATTTAGAGTCAGGGTACCACATGTCACAGGCAGCCCTACGTATATGCCATGAGAAAGTTCAAAGACTTAACATAGTTTACAGGAACTCCAAATTTCATTTTTGTAATGGTAACTCCCAAGATTTTCTCCAAAAAATAAATTATTTTCTATTTTATAATGTAAGAAAAGAAATATAGTGTTGAAAATAATCCTGGTCCCTTACTCTCCTTGTTTCTGTAGTATCCACTGCTGTAACTTTCTCCAATAGCCTCCATAGTCAGAGTGCTAAGACATGCATGAAAGGCTGTTGAAATTGTTTCAAACATCCTTGGTTCCTCTGAGGGGAGAAACTCTTTTAAAGCTCCATGTGTTCTGTTAGGAGACTCCAGTGTTTTGAAAGATAACGAACAATTTTACCCCTGGTTGATGCTTGGGGAAAAAAACTAAAGTTCAGTGGACACCAGTCTCCTGATGAATTGCTTCAAGTTTGTTTGTTTGTTTGTTTGCTTGTTTTTTCAATTTAGAGTAGGTTTGGCTGTAAGACTCAGTCTCTGTCTCCTGCTGTGGGGATGGCAGAGGCAGGCAGAACAGATCTCCTGGTGGTCTTGGACACAGTTTGTAGACCCGGCTGTCCTCAAACCTGTAAAAGCCTGACTCTGCTTTTCCTTTTCTCTTCTTATCTTTTTTTCTTTTTCTGTCCTTTCTTTTTTCTTTTTTGGTTATTTGTGACTCTGTAGAGTGGGGAAGGCCTCTAACTAAGAAATCTTCCTGCCTCTGACTCCAGGCACTGGATTAAAGGCCTGCACCACCACTGCCCAGCCAATTTTTTTTTTTTTTTTGAATTGTGAGAAACATGATCTATTTAGTCCTGTTGTCTGTAAGTGTTTGACAAGGAAGGCCATTTGGATTTTATTAAAGAGTTTTGATCCTTCATGTGATTGTTGGGAATTGAACTTAGGACCTCTGCTTGCTCTAGCCAAACCCACTTGCTCAGGCCAGAGATTAATTTATTAGTATAAGTTCACTGTAGCTGTCTTCAAATGCACCAGAAGAGGGTACCAAATCACATTATGGGTGGTTGTGAGCCACCATGTGGGTGCTGGGATTTGAACTCAGTACATTTGGAAGAGCAGTCAATGCTCTTCCCCACTGAACCATCTCACCAGCCCCCGACATAATTTTCTTCTAGTAATATTGACTAAAGAACTTTGATCATGAAGGCACATTGGATTTAATGACAGAGTTTGTGTGTGTGTGTGTGTGTGCAATATTTCTGCTGTGATTGTGGTTACTTGCCATCTAGTGGGCTTGTGTGTAATTTCTTTAATTTTTTCTAATTCTTTTTTTTTTTTTTTTGTAAAGTTGAATTCATGTCATTCCTCCATATCTTTCTCTCTCACTCCATGTTTGTGTGCATGTGTGTGTGTGTGTGTGTTAGTCTTGGGTACACAGATTAAAGAAATCATATTTCCAAGGAATATTTTTTCCTGGAAATATGATTTCTTCAAGTAATATATTTTCCAAACAATATTTTTAAAAATATTTTCTTCCTTCCTTTCTTTCTTCCTTCCTTCCTTCCTTCCTTCCTTCCTTTCTTTCTTTCTTTCTTTCTTTCTTTCTTTCTTTCTTTCTTTCAATTATTATTATTTTTCTCAGATAGGGTTTCTTTGTGTAGACCTGCCTGACTTGGAAGTCACTCTGTAAGGCAGGGTGACCTTGAATGCAGAAATCCTCCTGAGGCTAAAGGTGTGGTCCACAATTGACTTAGCTCTCCACTAATTCTCTCTTTAATAAACAAGGGGCGGGAGGGTACAGGGGACTTTTGGGATAGCATTGGAAATGTAATTGAGGAAAATACGTAATAAAAATATTTTTAAAAAACGTGTGTATGTATGTATAGAAATAATATTTATCCATTAATATCTCTTTTTCCTAAAATTAATGTCATTCCTCCTTATCTTTCTCTCTCACTCCATGTTTGTGTGCATGTGTGTATGTGTGTTAGTCTTGGCTGCCACCCACATGTCGCCTTTCAGCATGGTGAGGTCAATGTGTCAATGTGCAACCAAGTGACAAAACAAGGAAGTAGACATGTAGACAACAGATATGGAGGTGCACCATCTCCCTTCCCTTCTGTTGTTTGGTAAAAGACACACAATTTTTCTTATTTACCATAAGCCTTAAAAAGCACTCTGACAGCCTCTCAGATATCTACCTTCTATGTGATTAGAATTTCCTTTTTTTTTTTTTTAATTAATTCTCAGGATCTGCATGGTGACTTGTCCTAGGTTCTGGTGCCCCCTTCTGGCATCTAATCATATAGGCAGCAGATAGAGCAAACACACAAATTTACATTGAAAACTAATAGTAATAATAACAAACACGCAAGCAAGCAAGCAAGCAAGTAAGCAAACAAATAAATAAATATATAAATAAGAGGGAGAAAGAGATTCTGTCTTCTGCCCGGCTGTGTGGGTGGCAGAAGCAGGCAGGCCGGCAGGCAAGCAGAGAGGACCTCTGTGAGTTTGAGGCTACCCAAGCCTACAGAGCAAGTACAGAGCAGTGTGTGTGTGTGTGTGTGTGTGTGTGTGTGTGTGTGTGTGTATAATATTTCTGCTGTGATTACGGTTACTTGCCATGTAGTGGGCTTATGATTGATTCTGTAATCTTTTTTCTAATTCTTTTAGTTTTATTTTATTTTATTTTTGTTTTATATTTTATTTTATTTTATTTTTGGTTTTTTGGACAGGGTTTCTCTGTATAGCCCTGTCTGTTTTGGAATTCAGTTTGCAGACCAGGCTGGCCCCGAACTCAGAAATCCTCCCATCTCTGCCTCCCTAGTGCTGGGATTAAAGGCGTGTGCCACCACTCCTGGCTATTTTTTTAATTTTTAAATTTTATTTATTTAGTTTATTTATTTTTTTTTTCACAATGCGGTTTCTCTGTGTAACCCTGGCTGTCCTGGAACTTACTCTGTAGACCAGGATGGCCTTGAACACATTAATCTGTCTGCCTCTGCTTCCCAAATGCTGGGATTAAAAGCATGTGCCTCCACTGCCCGGACTAATGTTTTTTTTTTTTTTTTTTTGGAAAATACCTTTCTTTCTTTCTTTCTTTCTTTCTTTCTTTCTTTCTTTCTTTCTTAAATTTATTCTTTTCATACATAGTTTCTTAGTGTAAGCAGCCCTGGCTGTCTTGAAGACACTTTGTAGGCCTCAATCCTTTAAGAGCCTGCCTCTGTTTTTCAAATGCTGGCATGAAAGTTGTACACCACTATGACCTGCTACGATTCTTATCTTCTTATTTTTGTCCCCCCCCACCCACCCTTCCTTTTTGTGATTTTTGCTTTTGCCAGGCAGTGGTGGTGGTGGTGCTGGCAGAGGGAGGTGGATCACTGTAACTTTGCAGCTAGCTTATTCTACAGTCTGAGTTACACAAAAGGGGTTCCAGAATGACTGGTTATATTTTTCGTTTTTTATGCATTTTAATTAAAATTTGATTAAACCAAAAGAATTTAGACTGACCAATTCAGAGTCTGGCGTTTAAAAGTATAACCAAAAAGTATGAGGCTGTCTGTGGATGGTCAAGGGTTCAGGCTGCTTTAGGGAGCCTCCTCACCTTTCTGCATATGCAAACTAGGCCACCTAGAGGCTGGAAACAAAAGCTACCTTGAGCAGTAGGTCACGTGACAGCCAGCCACCTCCATCTTTATGAGGACAGATGTCAGTCAGAGGACAAGATGGCTGCCACCCACTTGTCGCCTTCCATCTTCTTGAGGTCAATATGCAAATTAGTGACAGAACAAGGAAGTAGAAAGGAACAGATATGCAGGTACACCACCTCCCTTCTGTTTTTGGATAAAAGACACATAACAATTTTTATTATTTACAGTAAGCCTTAAACAGCACTCTGACAGCTGCGCAGATATCTACCTACTATGTGATTTGAATTTCCTTTTTTTTTTTTTTTTTAAATTAATTTTCAGGAACTGCATGGTGGCTTCACCTATTTTCTGGTGCCTTCTTCTGATATGCAGTCATCTAGGCAGCAGATAGAGCACCCCCCCCCACACACACACACACTTACATTGAAAACTAATAGTAATAATAACAAACAAACAAATAAATGAAAAGAAGGCCAAAAATAAAAAAAGATTCTAGCTTCTGCCTGGCTGTGTGGGTGGCAGAGTGTAGGTAGGCAGGTAGGCAGGCAGGCAGAGAGGACCTGGGTGAGTTTGAGGCTACCCAAGCCTACAGAGTAAGTTCCAGGCAGGGATGCCAGGGCTACATCCAGAGAAACCCAATCTTGAGGCAAAAGAAAACAGAAGCAGAGAAGGTTCTGGCTTTTATTTTCAGACATATGTTTCTTCTAGTACTATCGAACTTTGATCATGAAGGCACGTTGGATTTTATGACAGAGTTTGTCTGTGTGTGTGTGTGTGTGTGTGTAATATTTCTGCTGTGATTGCAGTGACTTGCCATCTATTGGGCTAGTGTTTGATTTCTGTAATCTTTTTTCTAATTCTTTTTTATTTTTAGGGTTTTTTTTTTTTGTTTTTGTTTTTGTTTTTGATTTTGTTTTTTGAGACAGGGTTTCTCTTTATAGTTCTGGCTGTCCTGGAACATTTAAAATATTAAAATTATTTTACTATCATACTTGTTATCTTCCTCGAATCGATTTTTACTTCACTTTTTCATTTGATTTAATTTTACCTGCTAGCCAGAAAGACCTACGGATTGTTATGCTTCCCTTACCCTCAGGGACCCAGACACAGGGTCCCACTGAGGCTCTCATGTTCTCTTCCTGAGTGCGTGAGTCTATCAAAAATTATTTTAATATCATACTTGTTATCTTCCTCCCCCTCCCTTCTCCTCCATGTCTTTGGCCTTTCTTCACCTTTTATTATGAGGCAGGGCAGGGAGGCCAAGAAAAGAGAGCAAGAGAGGCTTGACTCTCTTTAGCAATCTTCCCAAGGTGGCTGGCTATATATTCTCCAACCTCTGAAGGAAACCCTTTTGCCAACCAACCCCACCCTGCAGAGTTACTGATTCTTTGATCAGTCGTCTCTCCCCACCCCCTTACTGTTCCCATTCCGAGAGGTGATCTAGTATGCTCTCAGAAAACAAAACAAAACAAACAAACAAACAAACAAACAAACAAACAAACAAACAAAAAAACCAAAACACACACACACACACACACACACACACACACACACACACACACACACACACGCTCGCGAGGACGAGGGGAAGTCGTGCATAAAATAAATATTTTTCTGGCCAAAGTGAAAGCAAATCACTATGAAGGGGTACTCCTAGAAAAAAATAAATACAAACGGGCATTTTAACCATTCCACCACTGTTTTAACTCTGAATTTAGTCTTGGAAAAGGGGGCGGGCGGGAGGGCGAGCCAGCGAGCGAGCGGGCGGGCGGGCGGGCGGGGGCGGGGAGGGCGAGCGAGCGAGCGAACGGGCGGGCGGGCGGGCGGGCGGGCGGGCGGGGGGGGGGGGGAGGGCGAGCCAGCGGGCGGGCGGGCGGGTGAGTGGCCGGCGGGCGGTGGCAGCGAGCCCCAGAAAACAACAAACCCCAAGCGGTAGAGTGTTTTAAAAATGAGACCTAAATGGGGTGGAACTGAGGTCGCCGCCACCTTCCACTGACACCGTGCTTAGATGCTCCCTTCCTATACTGTGCTCCGTTCCCCTAATTGTGCCTGTTCCCTCGCCCCGCAGACCGATTCGCCAGCCACGTACTTTGACTTAGAGAACGGTTTCGCCTGTTTTCACCACTCACTGTCCTACTTTCGTTTTTGGGTGCCCGAGTCTAGCCCGCGTTCGCTATGTTCGGGCGGGACGATGGGGACCGTTTGTGCCACTCGGGAGAAGTGGTGGGTGGGTACGCTGCTCCGTGGTGCGTGCGCGAGTGTCCCACCCTGAGCTCGGGAGGACCCTCGGGAGAGACCGAATGAGTGAATGAATGTGGCGGCGCGTGAGCGATCTGTATTGGTTTGTTTGGTTGATGGAGACCGTTGTCGGGCGACACCTAGTGGTGACAAGTTTCCGCAACGCTCCTGCCGTCTCCGCTTGGTGACACAGAGGAGGGAAGTGCCTGTGGTGAGGCGGCCAGGGTGAGATGAGACCCGGCAAGCAGGCGGGGCGTATCGGAGATGGTGTCGTGTGGAGGGACAGTCTGTACCAAGGAGGTTGTACCGGGAGATGGGCAAAGCAGACCGAGTTGCTGCGCGCCCTTTGGGGAAATAGAAGGTTGGTGGCGACGTTATTAGGTCGACCAGAAGGCTTAAAGTCCTACGCATTTTTATTTTTTTTTTCTTCCAGAAGCCTTCTCTGTCCCCGTCACCGGGGACATTGTACTTCTGAGTCCGAGAGGACCCGACTGGCCCGGCTTACAAGCCGACGTGGCCCGGTGCTGGAGGTTCGGATCTTTTTTTTTTTTTTTTTTTTCCTCCAGAAGCCCTCTGTGTCCCTGTCACCGGTGTCCCTGTACTTCTGAGTCCGAGAGGACGCGACGGGCCCGGCTTACAAGCCGATGTGGCCCGGCCAGCTGGAGTGTCGGATCTTTTTTTCCTCCAGAAGCCCTCCGTGTCCCTGTCACCGGTGTCACTGTACTTCTGAGTCCGAGAGGACGCGACGGGCCCGGCTTACAAGCCGATGTGGCCCGGCCAGCTGGGGTGTCGGATCTTTTTTTCCTCCAGAAGCCCTCCGTGTCCCTGTCACCGGTGTCACTGTACTTCTGAGTCCGAGAGGACGCGACGGGCCCGGCTTACAAGCCGACGTGGCCCGGTGCTGGAGGTTCGGATCTTTTTTTTTTTTTTTTTTCCTCCAGAAGCCCTCCGTGTCCCTGTCACCGGTGTCCCTGTACTTCTGAGTCCGAGAGGACGCGACGGGCCCGGCTTACAAGCCGATGTGGCCCGGCCAGCTGGAGTGTCGGATCTTTTTTTCCTCCAGAAGCCCTCCGTGTCCTTGTCACCGGTGTCCCTGTACTTCTGAGTCCGAGAGGACGCGAGGGGCCCGGCTTACAAGCCGATGTGGCCCGGCCAGCTGGAGTGTCGGATCTTTTTTTCCTCCAGAAGCCCTCCGTGTCCCTGTCACCGGTGTCACTGTACTTCTGAGTCCGAGAGGACGCGACGGGCCCGGCTTACAAGCCGATGTGGCCCGGCCAGCTGGAGTGTCGGATCTTTTTTTCCTCCAGAAGCCCTCCGTGTCCCTGTCACCGGTGTCACTGTACTTCTGAGTCCGAGAGGACGCGACGGGCCCGGCTTACAAGCCGATGTGGCCCGGCCAGCTGGGGTGTCGGATCTTTTTTTCCTCCAGAAGCCCTCCGTGTCCCTGTCACCGGTGTCACTGTACTTCTGAGTCCGAGAGGACGCGAGGGGCCCGGCTTACAAGCCGATGTGGCCCGGCCAGCTGGAGGTTGGGATCTTTTTTCCTCCAGAAGCCCTCTCTGTCCCTGTCACCGGTGTCCCTGTACTTCTGAGTCCGAGAGGACGCGAGGGGCCCGGCTTACAAGCCGATGTGGCCCGGCCAGCTGGAGGTTGGGATCTTTTTTCCTCCAGAAGCCCTCTCTGTCCCTGTCACCGGTGTCCCTGTACTTCTGAGTCCGAGAGGACGCGAGGGGCCCGGCTTACAAGCCGATGTGGCCCGGCCAGCTGGAGTGTCGGATCTTTTTTTCCTCCAGAAGCCCTCCGTGTCCCTGTCACCGGTGTCACTGTACTTCTGAGTCCGAGAGGACGCGACGGGCCCGGCTTACAAGCCGATGTGGCCCGGCCAGCTGGAGTGTCGGATCTTTTTTTCCTCCAGAAGCCCTCCGTGACCCTGTCACCGGTGTCACTGTACTTCTGAGTCCGAGAGGACGCGACGGGCCCGTCTTACAAACCGACGTGGCCCGGTGCTGGAGGTTCGGATCTTTTTTTTTTTTTTTTTTTTCCTCCAGAAGCCCTCTCTGTCCCTGTCACCGGTGTCACTGTACTTCTGAGTCCGAGAGGACGCGAGGGGCCCGGCTTATAAGCCGATGTGGCCCGGCCAGCTGGAGGTTGGGATCTTTTTTCCTCCAGAAGCCCTCTCTGTCCCTGTCACCGGTGTCCCTGTACTTCTGAGTCCGAGAGGACGCGAGGGGCCCGGCTTACAAGCCGATGTGGCCCGGCCAGCTGGAGTGTCGGATCTTTTTTTCCTCCAGAAGCCCTCCGTGTCCCTGTCACCGGTGTCACTGTACTTCTGAGTCCGAGAGGACGCGAGGGGCCCGGCTTACAAGCCGATGTGGCCCGGCCAGCTGGAGTGTCGGATCTTTTTTTCCTCCAGAAGCCCTCCGTGACCCTGTCACCGGTGTCACTGTACTTCTGAGTCCGAGAGGACGCGACGGGCCCGGCTTACAAGCCGATGTGGCCCGGCCAGCTGGAGGTTGGGATCTTTTTTTCCTCCAGAAGCCCTCTCTGTCCCTGTCACCGGTGTCACTGTACTTCTGAGTCCGAGAGGACGCGAGGGGCCCGGCTTACAAGCCGATATGGCCCGGCCAGCTGGAGTGTCGGATCTTTTTTTCCTCCAGAAGCCCTCCGTGACCCTGTCACCGGTGTCACTGTACTTCTGAGTCCGAGAGGACGCGACGGGCCCGGCTTACAAGCCGATGTGGCCCGGCCAGCTGGAGGTTGGGATCTTTTTTTCCTTCCAAAAGCCCTCTCTGTCCCTGTCACCGGTGTCACTGTACTTCTGAGTCCGAGAGGACGCGAGGGGCCCGGCTTACAAGCCGATGTGGCCGGGCCAGCTGGAGTGTCGGATCTTTTTTTTCTCCAGAAGCCCTCTCTGTCTTTGTCACCGGGGGCGCTTTACTTCTGAAGCCGAGGGAAAGCTATGGTCCCGCCTTTGTTTCATTTACCTATCGGTATTTTGAGTATTCCCGGTTGTCAGGTCGACCAGTTGTTCGTTTGACGTCCGGTTCTTTTCTTCATGGGGACATTTTTGGGCCACCCCCCCATGTATGACTTCCAGTTGTTCTCTGTGGGCTGTCATCTTCCTCCCTGTCATTTTTATGGTTTTGATCTATTCTATCTGTTCCTATTGGACCTGGAGATATGTAGTGACACGCTGTCCTTTCCCTATTTACACTAAAGGACACTAAAGGACACTAAAGAGAAAAGACCCTTTCAATCAAGGCTGTTTGCTTGTCCAGCCTATTTTTCTTTGCATATCGGCTTGGGTCTGTCGCCGTGCCTGAAACTGTGCCCGAGACATGCTTCCTGCTTTCCGTGCTTTTGCTTCCCGTTTGTGTGTGCGCTTGCTGGGCAGCTTGTGACAACCAGGGGCTATGATATTGCTGCGTTCTCAGGCGTTTTTCCCGATTTCCACGTTGTCGTTGTCACACCTGTGTCCTGTGTGGAATGGTTGCAGCCAGCTGTCTCGTGCTAGTGTTTTGTGTTCCTCCCGCTGTTTTTTTTTTTTTTTTTTTTTTTTTGTTCCTGGGAGTCCCGAACCTCCACTGTCTTTCGTTTCCCCGTCTTCCACACGCCTCCCGAGTGCATTTTTTTTTTTTTTTTTGGCGGGGGGGAGGTGGAGAGTCCCGAATCCTCCACTCTCCTGTCTGCGGTGTCTTGGTTCTTCCTGCCACATGCCTCCCGAGTGCATTTTTTTTTTTTTTGGCGGGGGGGAGGTGGAGAGTCCCGAATCCTCCACTCTCCTGTCTGCGGTGTCTTGGTTCTTCCTGCCACATGCCTCCCGAGTGCATTTTTTTTTTTTTTTTTTTTTGGCGGGGGGGAGGTGGAGAGTCCCGAATCCTCCACTCTCCTGTCTGCGGTGTCTTGGTTCTTCCTGCCACATGCCTCCCGAGTGCATTTTTTTTTTTTTTTTTTTTGGCGGGGGGGAGGTGGAGAGTCCCGAATCCTCCACTCTCCTGTCTGCGGTGTCTTGGTTCTTCCTGCCACATGCCTCCCGAGTGCATTTTTTTTTTTTTTGGCGGGGGGGAGGTGGAGAGTCCCGAATCCTCCACTCTCCTGTCTGCGGTGTCTTGGTTCTTCCTGCCACATGCCTCCCGAGTGCATTTTTTTTTTTTTTTTTGTGGCAGCACCTTCGTTGTGTCTCTGCCCGGATCCGTACTGTCTTGCCCCGCGTGTAAGACATGCCTATCTCGCTTGTTTCTCCCGGTTGCGTGTTGTCGCTCACTCTGCTTAGATCGATGTGGTGCTCCTGAGTTCTCTTCGGGCCAGGGCCTAAGCCGCGCCAGGCGAGGGACGGACATTCATGGCGAATGGCGGCCGCTCTTCTCGTTCTGCCAGCGGGCCCCTCGTCTCTCCACCCTATCCGTATTCCGGTGGTGTGTGGAAGGCAGGGGTGCGGCTCTCCGGCCCGAGCACTGACCCGCGCGCACTTCTCGCAGTGGTTCGCGTGGTCCTCGTGGATCGCTTGCCCATCTTCCCTGAGCCGGGGAATGTTGGCTGGTGGCGATGCATAACCTTCCCGTCTGGTGTGTGCACGCGCGTTCTGTTTCTTGCAGAGGTGCTCCTGGATCGTTCCAGGTTTTGCCACCTAGGTGCCCGCTTCTGAGTTGGTGGTGGCGCTTCCCGTTTCCTGGCGTGCCTCCGGTGCTCCGTCTGGCTGTGTGCCTTCCCGTTTGTGTCCGAGAAGCCCATGAAAGGGGGGTCGAGGATTAGAGGAAGGGCGGTTAAAAAAAAAAGCCCCCTTCGTTGGGCGAGCGCCCACCCCGCGCACTCGCGGACCTTGCGCGTAGGGATGGTGCTGAGCGGTCGCGGCTGGCCTTTTTGTAAACTTTCGTGAAGCTTCCTTGCTCCTCGTGTGGAGCTTGGAGAGTGGCAGTGGCCTGTCTTTCGGGGGGGACCTGTTGCAGGGTCTCCTCTGTCCGCGTATGCTCAAAATACCCCTGGAAGAGAACCTTCCTGCTGCCGCAGACCCCCCCGCGCGGATGCCCGCGTGTGGGTCTTCTCTTGTCGCACACATCCTCTCTCGGTTGCCGGTTATCTGTCTGGCTCTGTGCCTTCCCGTTCGTGTCCGGGAAGCCCGTGAAAGGGGGGTCGAGGAGAGAGGAGGGGGCTAGGAAAAACAAGCCCCCTTCGTCGGGTGAGCGCCCAGCCCCGCGCACTCGCGGACCTTGCGCGTAGGGTTGGTGCTGAGCGGTCGCGGCTGGCCTTTTTGAGTTTTGTGAAACTCCTTGCTTCCTTGTGGGGAGCTTGGGGGGGCCTGGCCTTTCGGGGGGGACCGGTTGCAGGGTCTCCTCTGTCCGCGGATGCTCAAAGTACCCTTGGAAGGGAACCTTCCTGTTGCCGCAGACCCCCCCGCGCGGACCCCCGCGTCGTGGGTCTTCTCGCTTCCCTGTGTGTGCGCTTGTCGCACGTATTCTCTCGGTTGCCGGAGCTCGTCGGGGTTTTGGGTCCGTCCCGCCCTCAGTGAGAAAGTTGCCTTCTCTAGCTATCTTCCGGAAAGGGTGTGGGTCTCGAGGGGTCTCTCCCGGTCGGTCCCCTCGAGGGCTCGCCCCCTGACCACCTCCTGCGCGCGCAGCGTTTGCTCTCTCGTCTACCGCGGCCCGCGCCTCCCCGCTCCGAGTTTGGGGAGGGATCACGCGGGGCAGAGCCTGTCGGTCGTCCTGCCGTGGTTGCGGGGCCGTGTGGTCGGTCGGCCCGGTTGTGTGGTGGTGGCTGGGGAAAGGGCTCCGTGCACACCCCCGCGTGCGCGGTACCTTCCTCCCCTCCTGGGGGCCGCCGCGGGATGGGGTGTTGGGG
>NW_028227311.1:205862-238362 GCF_978045245.1 Mus caroli | reverse complement strand
TGTATATATATACATATGTATATATATATCTATATATATATATATATTTTTTTAAATGGACTGGGAGGTCGACCAGCACACCGGGTGGCACTTTGTCTTTTTCCCCCAATCCGTGGAGGTCGACCAGATGTCAGAAAGACTCCAACTTCTTTACCTTTTTCTTTTTATTTTTTTTTTTTTTTTTTTTTTTTTTTGGTTTTTCGAGACAGGGTTTCTCTGTGTAGTCGTGGCTGTCCTGGAACTCACTCTGTAGCCCAGGCTGGCCTCGAACTCAGAAATCCGCCTGCCTCTGCCTCCCAAGTGCTGGGATTAAAGGCGTGCGCCACCACGCCCGGCTACCTTTTTCTTTTTAAAATATTATATAACTGCATACGTATACACAGACAAATAGCCGTGCCTCTTTTACTTTTTTATACATATTTTTTTTATTTATTTATTTATTTATTTATTTATTTATTTATTTATTTATTTATTTATTTATTTATTTATTTAAATGAACTGGGAAGTTGACCATAGTACTCTGGGAGGCCTTGTCTTTTTCTCCACACAATGCGGTCGATAGAATGTCTGATCTGGATTTCTTTTCTGATTTTCCTTTTGTTTTGTTTTGCGGAATAAATTGAAGGTCGACCAGTTATCCTTACTCGAGTTTTGTTTGTTTTCCTTTTTTAATTTTAAAAGGATGTTATATTTTTATATATATATATATATATATATATATATATATATATATATGCGGAGACACACACACACACACTTTTTTTTTTTTTTTTTTTTTTTAATAGACCTGGCTGTCCTGGACCTCACTTTGTAGACCAGGCTGGCCTTGAACTCAGAAATCCGCCTGCCTCTGCCTCCGGAGTGCTGGGATTAAAGGCGTGCGCCACCACGCCCGGCTTTTTTTTTAATTTTTGTGTGTGTGTGTGTGTGGAGGGGGGCAATCGGTGCTCTTAACCACTAAGCCATCTCTCCAGCCCATCTTAAAATCCTTAGGTTGATGATCTGACTTTTCTGTTTTCTTCCTTTAACAAAACTGGTAAGTCAGCTGGCAAAAAGGATTTTCTTTTCATATATATTCCAAAAATGGGTAACTTGTAAATAGTGGTCTGTCTGCTGTTTGTTTGTTTGCTTGCTTGCTTGCTTGCTTGCTTGCTTGCTTGCTTGCTTGCTTGCTTGCTTTTTTCTTTTTCCCCCGAGACAGTGTTTCTCTGTGTAGTCTTGGCTGCCCAGGAACTCACTCTGTAGACCACCCTGGCCTCAATCAAACTCAGAAATCCTCCTGCCTCTGTCTGCCTCACAAGTGCTGGGAGTAAAGGTGTGCTGCACCACTGCCTGGCATTATTATTACTACTACTACTACTACTACTACTATTATTATTATTAGACATAATGAGATCAACTAGTTGGCCCGGTTTCATTTATTCATTTGAAATTAGTTGGACCAATTAGTTGGCTGGTCTGGGAGGTTTCTTTTGTTTCCGATTTGGGTGTTTGTGGGGTGTCAGGTATCTCTCGGGTATCTCAACGGAATGGATGAAGGTTACAGTGATATGGCTAGATTTTTGTAAAGATTACTTTTCTTAATCTGAGGAAAAAATAAAATACTGGGCTACATCTATATTGCTTCATTTCTCTTTCTCTTTTCTTTCTTTCAGATAAGGAGGTCCGTCAGCCAATTCCTCCTGCCTTTCTGTTTTTCATAACCCACACACACAATGCAGGCTACATCCATAGTGGGGAACAATCATGGAGGAAGAGGTAGGCTTTGCATTGGGTAGCATTGTCTGAGCGATATGTTAGTGGACCAGAGAGTTTGGATATCAAGCCGTATAATGTTTCTTTTTTTCTTTTTTTTTTTAAGATTTATTTATTTATTACATGTAAGTACACTGTGGCTGTCTTCAGACACACCAGAAGAGGGAGTCAGATCTTGTTAAGGATGGTTGTGAGCCACCATGTGGTTGCTGGGATTTGAACTAAGGACCTTTGGAAGAGCAGTCGGGTGCTCTTACCTGCTGAGCCATCTCACCAGCCCTAATGTTTCTTAAAATATAGAAAAGTTCTAACAAAGTGATCTTTAACTTTTTTTTTCTCCTTCGGCTATGTACAATGAATTGTTTTGCTTGCTTGCTTGACTTTGTACAATGAATTGTTTTGCTTGCTTGCTTGACTTCATTTGGTTTGACATGGTTTCCCTTTGTACCCGTGCAGACTGCCCTTTGAGAATAAAATGGGAGGCCAGAACCAAAGTCTTTTGGATAAAGCACCACAATGGACTACGCACTAGCACTAACCCGTTTGGCTGCCTTCCTTCCCAAGGCACAGATTTTTCCCAGCATGGGAAAGACCGACCTCCCTCCCTCCCTCCCTCCCTCCCTCCCTTTTGACCCAGTTTCACTCTTCCACCATACACTCAATAAAATAAAATAAAGTAAAATAAAATAAATAAAAGAATGAATGACGTTTCCAGTTATTTATTTGTCTAAGCTACCTAAATTCCCCTTCTACACCTCCCCCTACTCCCCACCCCAAGCCGCCATCTCCTCGTGGGGGTAGGGACCTGCACATCTGTGTCTTTCTCTCTGAACTCTTTGTTTTCTGGTCCACGTTGCTCCAGAGGAATGTAGCCCTTTGGAAATGGTAATGGAGTTGATAACACACCCTATCAGAAAGAGGAAGGCCCATTCACTCACTCATTCTCACCCAGCCCTGTTCTGCTACTTCTAAGGACAGAATCTTCTGGACAGTATTTACATGGCTTGCTATTTCTAAATTTTGGTTTTGGTTTTGGTGTTTTTGGTTTTGTTTTGTTTTTTTGTTTGTTTTTTTTCTTTTTCTTTTTTTCAAGACAGGATTTCTCTGTGTAGCCCTGGCTGTCCTGGAACTCACTCTGTAGACCAGGCTGAACTCAAACTCAGAAATCCGCCTGCCTGCCTCTGCCTCCCAAGTGCTGAGATTAAAGGTGTGTGCCCACCCACCACTGCCTGGCTCTATTTTTTTTTAAACATTATGTATGTATGTATGTATGTATGTATGTATGTATGTATGTATGTACGTACGCATGCATGCATGCAGGCATTGTTTATACGACTACACTGCAGCTGTCTTCAGACACACACCAGAATAATACATGGGATCCCACGACAGATGGTTGTTAGCCACCACATGATTGTTGGAAATTGAACTCAGGAAGGACCTCTGGAAGAGAGGACAGTGCTCTTAACCACTGAGCCAGCTCTCCAAATAAAATTTGTGGAGAAATTGAGCATCTTAAAACCTTAGGCATCCTTCCTCCTCTCCACGTGGCCTCTCTCCCTCTTTCTACCTTCTCTCTTTCCCTCTGCCTTTGTACAATAAAGCTGTAAAACAACAACAACCTCTAGGCATGTGTGTCCCCTCTTTATGTATGTATGTGTGTATGTATGTATGTATGTATGTATGTACTTACTTACTTACTTACTTTCTTACTTGTTCCGACCAGTGGTGCTTCATGCCTTTAATCCCAACACTTGGGAGGCAGAGGCAAAAAAAAAAAAGAAAAAAAAAAACCCAAACCAAACCAAACCAAACCAAAACAACAACAACAACTACAACAAAAAACATCAAACAAAGTTTGGGTCTTAGTGAAGTAAGCAAGGCACAACCTGCAGGCAGGCAGGACTGATGAATTTGTACATCTTACCCCTTCAGAGTTTACCAGAGGCTTAAAGGACTGAGTTTTTGGGACTGCCCTGAGACAATATATATCTTCCTTCCTTCCTTCCTTCCTTCCTTCCTTCCTTCCTTCCTTCCTTCCTTCCTTCCTTCCTTCCATTTATTTATTTATTTATTTATTTATTTATTTATTTATTTATTTATTTATTTATTTAAAGTACCCTGTAGCTGACTTAAGATGTACCAGAAGAGGGTGTCAGATCTCATTACAGGTGATTGGTAGTTGAACTCAGGGCCTTTGGAAAATCACTGTTTTACCTGCTGAGCCATTTCTCTCACCAACCTAGTTCTGTCTTTCTGTCTTTCTGTCTTTCTGTCTTTCTGTCTGTCTGTCTGTCTATCTGTCTCTCTGTCTCTCTGTCTTTCTCTCTTCCTTCATCCTGGCATCAATCAACACAGACTGTTTTGTGAGGTAAACTTAATAAACTTCTAGCTCCTCTCTTGTTCTCTTACTTCTTTCTCTCTTGCTACTTCTCTACTCTCTCTGCCTCTACTAAAAATGAAGGAGAAGAAGAAGAGGAAGAAGAAGAAGAAGAGGAGGAGGAGGAGGAGGAGGAGGAGGAGGAGGAGGAGGAAAAGAAACCTCTAGCTCATGCAAGGGGGATGTAGGAAGGACACCACCTTCTTTCTTTCTTTCTTTCTTTCTTTCTTTCTTTCTTTCTTTCTTTCTTTCTTTCTTTCTTTCTTTCTTTCTCTCTCTCTCTCTCTCTCTCTTTCTTTCTTTCTTTCTTTCTTCCAAAAATACTCAGGGACATCACACTCCCTGTAGCCAGGGATGAGTCTCAGGGAATGTATGTGAGCTTGCTTTGTTTTGTGGGGCCAAACTTGACAGACATTTCTTTTGGCTTTGTGTGTTTTGCCAGCCAGCTCTCTTGCTCTGCTCACTCACTCACTCACTCACTCACTCACTCACTAACTAGCTTGTTTGCTGTGGTTGCCATTTCTATCTATCTCTGCACAGGGTTCCAAGACTGCCCTTTGGGAATCAAATGGGAGAGCAGAACTAAAGGCTTTTTAATAAAGCACCTAGAGTGCACACCAGCACCTTTGGACTGACTGGCTGCCTTCCCCCTCCCCCTCCTCCCCCTTCTTCAGATTCATTTATTATAGGTAAGTACACTGTAGCAGTTTTCAGACACACCAGAAGAGGGCACCAGATCTCATTGTGGGTGGTTGTGAACCACTATGTGGTTGCTGGGATTTGAACTCATGATCTTCAGAAGAGCAGTCAGGGCTCTTAACCGCTGAGCCTCCAGCCTCCTGCATTCCTTCTTAAAGCATGAATGATCCCAGCATGGGAAGACGGTCTGCCCTCCCTCCCTCCCTTTTGAGCCATTTTCCCTCTTTCACCATACGCTCAATAAAAGAAGTAAATGAATGAAGTCTCCAGCTATTTGTTCGAGCTATCTAAATTCTCTCACAACACCTCCCCCTCCCCCTCACTGCCTTCTCTCCCTATGTTTGGGTGGGGCTGGGGGAGGGGTGGGGTGGGGGGAAGGGATCTGCAAGTCGTCCCTGCAGGTTTGTGGACTATTTGCGATGGTCTGGTTCTCTGAACTGCTGAGCCATGTCTATCCAGAGGCTGGCTGGCTAGTTTTCTGCCTCAAGTCCCTGAGTGATGATTTCAGTGTGAATTCTCTGAACTCACTGTCCTTTCAGGTCCACATTTGCTCTGGCAACCCACTGAACCAAACAATAGGCTCACACTGAGATCTTTGGAAATGGTAATGGAGTTGATAACACACCCCAACAGAAAGAGGAAGCCTCCGCTCACTAGAAGACTTTCACTAGAAGCAATTTAGGAATTGGTAAGGCCAATCTGGACAATATTTAAATGATTTCTACTTCATGTTTAATGCTTAATAAAATAAAACGTGTGTGAAGGTCTGAAGAGCGTTGACTGTTCTTCCAGAGGTCCTGAGTTCAATTCCCACGAACCACATGGTGACTTTGGAATCCGATGCACACTTCTGGTGTGTGTTGGAAGACAGCTGCAGTGTACTCATATAAATAAAAAAATAAATAAAACCTTCAAAAATAAAATAAAACAAAGCTTGTGAAGAAATTGAGCATCTTAATTTTATTTTATTGTATTGTATTTCACACACACACAGTATTTTATATATAATCAACTGGCACATATAATCAACTGGCACAGAAACGCACATTACCTAAGTTAGCTGGGAGTGGTTGGATTGGATATGCAGAGAAGGAAGGAACATTTGCAGTTTTGCTGTTGCTCTTTTTTTTGGGGGGGTGGGCTGTTTAAATAGTACAGCAGAGCAGTGGTGGCACATGCCTTTGGGAGCACTTGGAAGGCAGAGGCAGGCAGATTTCTGAATTGGAGGCCAGCCTGGTCTACAGAGTGAGTTCCAGTACAGCCCGGGCTACACAGAGAAACCCTGTCTGGAAAAACCAACCAACAAACAAACAAACAATCCCAAGCAAAACCCAAT
Source organism: Mus caroli (assembly GCF_978045245.1). Lineage (NCBI taxonomy): Eukaryota > Metazoa > Chordata > Mammalia > Rodentia > Muridae > Mus > Mus caroli. Next base: position 232,192 of record NW_028227311.1, on the reverse strand, counting down.
CCAAACTTCACAAAAGGGAGGGACACTATAACAAATTACAATTGCTTGTATATATAGAAAAAAATTTCCTTCCCCCCCCCCCAAATAACCCTGGTTCAATTAAATACGAAACTAACTAAGTAATCTCACACATACAAACATACATACATAAAACAAATAATGATAACTACGTGGCATGGAACTGCTTACACAGTTTGGATGCCACCTCCATCACATGCCTGCAGAAATTATTGAGTGGCCGGCCTGGTCTGTCTTGTATGTTTTTGCACCATGTACTTTGTCTCTCATAAATAAATGAATACAGAGAAAGATATTCATTGATCTATACATGCCTGTGCGATGGCTCAGAGGGCAAAGCTGCTGGCTGTTAAGGTATAGGTAAAAGAGTAAGGCCTAGATGGAATGTTAAGGACTGAGGAAACTATTAAGGCCTAGATGGAATGTGAAGGCCTACTTCAGATTAGATAAGGGCTAGGTAACCTCTTACCTGGCTAGCCTGCCATTCTGCTGTTACTGCCAGAATTGATTACATATTCTCCTTGGATGTGTCCTCAGAAACCAATCAAGATAGAAGCCAATCGAACTGCTTCCTTTATTCTATAGTTATCTGCAATAGGCTTGGACTCAAACTGACCACCCAGCAGCATTTCCTACACCCGCACATGTGTATACTTTTCTGGCATTTGCTCCTAGAACCTGCACTGGGGATGGAACCCCCGCCCTGCCCCAACACAAGAGAGACACCCAAACCACCGATTCAGTGCACAGACTACTTAGAATCAGACTTCTATTTTGAGTAGGGTGTGAGTGAGTAAAGTTTAAGTTCCCAAGGCCTCCCTGGGAACTGACATGTTACTTGGAAGAAAGAGACTTGTACGTGGGCAACTGACTTTCTGGTTTGCAATTTAAGACATGAATGTCACACTATTGATGGCCAAGACACTGGATGTCCTGATTTTATTAGTGTGTGTGTGTGTGTGTGTGTGTGTGTGTGTGTGTGTGTGTGTGTGTGTGTGTGACTCCATGGCCAAGCTAGCCCCCCCCTCCCAGATGTGTGTTTCTTATTTATTTATTTATTTCTTGGGCCTGTGCTTGTGTATGACCTCGGCAACACTTCCTGAAAACCAAACCAAGCTAAACTAAAGCAAACAACTATGGCTGTCTGCCTGCCTGCCTGCCTGCCTACACAGAGAAATGATATCTCCAATCAAGTAACACTACCTCCTAAGTCTGCCTGTTTCTCTTTTTCTTTTTTTTCTTTCTTTTTTTCTTCTGCTCCCTCTCTCTGTTCCCCCCTCTCCCTTTCTTCCTTCCTTCCTTACTTCTTTCCTTCCTTCCTTTCTTTCTTTCTTTCTTTCATTCTTTCTTTTCTTTTTTTTTCTTTCTTTTCTTTTTTTTTTCTTTCTTAAATTTATTCTTTTCATACATAGTTTCTTAGTGTAAGCAGCCCTGGCTGTCTTGAAGACACTTTGTAGGCCTCAATCCAGTAAGAGCCTGCCTCTGCTTTTCAAATGCTGGCATGAAAGTTGTATACCACTATGACCGGCTACGATTCTTATCTTCTTATTTTTGTTCCCTCTCCCCTCTTCCTTTTTATGATTTTTGCTTTTGACAGGCAGTGGTTGTGGCAGTGCTGGCAGAGGGAGGTGGATCACTGTAACTTTGCAGCTAGCTTATTCTACAGTCTGAGTTACACAAAAGGGGTTTCAGAATGACTGGTTATATTTTTCATTTATTATGCATTTTAATTATAATTTAATTAAACCAAAAGAATTTAGACTGACCAATTCAGAGTCTGGCATTTAAAAGTATAACAAAAGACAGTATGAGGCTGTCTGTGGATGGTCAAGGGTTCTGGCTGCTTTAGGGAGCCTCCTCACCTTTCTGCACATGCAAACTAGGCTACCTAGAGGCTGGACACAAAAGCTACCTTGAGCATTAGGTCACGTGACAGTCAGCCACCTCCATCTTTATGAGGATAGATGTCAGTCAGAGGACAAGATGGCTGCCACCCACTTGTCACCTTCCATATGCAGGCACACCACCTCCCTTCTGTTTTTGGATAAAAGACACATAACAAATTTTATTATTTACAGTAAGCCTTAAATAACACTCTGACAGCTGTGCAGATTTCTACTTGCTATGTGATTTGAATTTCCTTTTTTTGTTTTTTTTTCTTTTAATTAATTTTCAGGAACTGCATGGTGGATTCACCTAGGTTCTGGTGCCTTCTTCTGTCATGCAGTCATCTAGGCAGCAGATAGAGCACATACACACACACATACTTTGAAAACTAATAGTAATGATAACAAACAAACAAATAAAAGAAAAGAAGGTTAAAAAAAAAAAAGATTCTAGCTTCTGCCTGGATGTGTAGGTGGCAGAAGCAGGCAGAGAGGACCTCTGTGAGTTTGAGGCTACCCAAGCCTACAGAGCAAGTTCCAGGCAGGGATGCCAGGGCTACATCAAGAGAAACCCTAACTTGGGGCAAAAGAAAACAAAAGCAGAAAAGGTTCTGGCTTTTATTTTCAGACGTATGATTCTTCTAGCAGTATTGACTATCGAACTTTGATCATGAAGGCACATTCGATTTTATGACAGAGTTTGTGTGTGTGTGTGTGTGTGTGTGTGTGCAATATTTCTGCTGTAATTGTGGTTACATGCCATCTAGTGGTTTATGTTTGATTTCTGTAATCTTTTTTTCTAATTCTTTTTAATTGTAATTGTAATTGTAATTTAATTTATTTTAATTTTATTTTTTGTTTTACGAAACAGGGTTTCTCTGTATAGCCCTGGCTGTCCTGGAACTCACTTTGCAGACTAGGCTGACCTCGAACCCAGAAATCTTCCCATCTCTGCCTCCGGAGTGCTGGGATTAAAGGTATGTGCCACCAGTCCCGGCTATTTTTTAATTTTTAAATTTTATTTATTTAATATAGCTTTGTTTTTTCATGATGCACTTTCTCTCTGTAACCCTGGCTGTCCTGGAACTCACTCTGTAGACCATGATGGCCTTGAACATATTAATCTGTCTGCCTCTGCTTCCCAAATGCTGGGATTAAAAGCACCACTGCCCAGACTAAGTTTTTTTTTTTTGAAAATATCTCTCTCTCTCTCTCTCTCTCTCTCTCTCTCTCTTTCTTTCTATTATTTTTTTCTTTTTACTGAGATACGGTTTCTCTGTGTAGCCCTAGCTGACTTGAGGTTAAAGGTATGTTCCACAATTGCCTCAGGTCTACTCTAATTCTATTTGAAAAAATTATGTGTGTATGTATGATTATATGTATGTATGTATGTATGTATGTATAGAAGTAATATTAATCCATTAATATCTCTTTTTCCTAAAATTCATGTCATTCCAGGTCCACAAAGTGAGTTCCAGGACTACACAGAGAAACCCTGTTTCAAAATAAAAAAAAAAAATCTCAGATAGGGATTCATTGTGTAGCCCTGGCTGACTTGGAAGTCACTCCTTAAGGCAGGGTGACCTTGAATGCAGAAATCTGCCTGAGGCTAAAGGTGTGGTCCACAATTGCCTCAGATCTACCGTAATTCTCTCTTTAAGAAAACAAGGGGGGGAGGGTATGGGGGACTTTTGGGATAGCATTGGAAATGTAATTGAGGAAAATACATAATAAAAAATATTTTTAAAAAAACATGTGTATTTATGTATAGAAGTAATATTAATCCATTAATATCTCTTTTTCCTAAACTTCATGTCATTCCTCCTTATCTTTCTCTCTCACTCCATGTTTGTGTGCATGTGTGTATGTGTGTTAGTCCTGGGTACACAGATTAAGAAATCATATTTCCAAGCCGGGCGTGGTGGCGCACGCCTTTAATCCCAGCACTCGGGAGGCAGAGGCAGGCGGATTTCTGAGTTCGAGGCCAGCCTGGTCTACAAAGTGAGTTCCAGGACAGCCAGGGCTACACAGAGAAACCCTGTCTCGAAAAACCAAAAAAAAAAAAAAAAAAAAAAAAAAAAAAAAAAAAAAAAAAAAAAAAAAAAAAAAGAAATCATATTTCCGAGCCGGGTGTGGTGGCGCACGCCTTTAATCCCAGCACTCAGGAGGCAGAGGCAGGCGGATTTCTGAGTTCGAGGCCTGCCTGGTCTACAAAGTGAGTTCCAGGACAGCCAGGGCTATACAGAGAAACCCTGTCTTGAAAAACAAAACAAAAAAAAAAAAAAAAAGAAATCATATTTCCAAGGATTTTTAGAAATAAACAAGGAAGCCAGGTGTGCTGGAACACCCCTTTAATCCCAGCACTTGGGAGGCTGAGGCAGGCAGATTTCTAAGTTCAAGTCCAGCCTGGTCCACAAAGTGAGTTCCAGGACAGCCAAGGCTACACAGAGAAAACCTGTCTCAAAAAAAAAAAAAAAATCAAACACACAAACAAACAAACAAAGAAATAAACAAGAAATCCTAACCCAGACCACCAATAAAAAGGCTGTGGAAACTCTTTCATGTCCCTCTCCCCCACAGGTAAGTATGTACCTGCTTGTAAATTAATACTCCATGTGTGTGTATAGGATTCCATGGCCAGCTAGTACCAGCCCCAGATTTGTGTTTCAGAGATCTTTACTTATTTATTTTCCATGCCTGAGCTTGTGTAGGTTGTACACCTCCAGGGAAACAACATAAAATCAAATCAGCTAACAAACAAACAGAAAAATGTAAAAGAATGGACTCATCTGGCATTTAAAAGTAATAGACTTCCGGGCAGTGTTGGGGCACACCTTTAATCCTACCACATTGGAGGCAGAGGCTGGCAGATTTGTGCATGCCAGGCCATCCTGGTCTACAGAGTGAGTTCCAAGACACCCAGGGCTACACAGAGAAACACTGTCTTGAAAGACCCCCACATCCTAAAAATAATAAAGAAGTAATAGACAAAAAGCAAGAGAAAAACATGTGTGCCAAGGCTGCTGGTGACTTTTCAGTGAATCCTCACCCTTCTGCACTGGATTCTGTTAAGTTCTATTCCACTAGTAGCTCCATGTTTGTGTGCATGTGTGTGTGTGTGTGTTAGTCTTGGGTACACAGATTAAAGAAATCATATTTCCAAGGAATATTTTTTCCTGGAAATATGATTTTTTCAAGTAATATTTTTCCAAATAATATTTTTTAAAATATTTTCTTTCTTTCTTTCTCTCTTTCTTCTTCTTTCTTTCTTTCTTTCTTTCTTTCTTTCTTTCTTTCTTTCTTTCTTTCTTTCTTTCTCTCCAAACTTCACACTATAACAAATTACAATTGCTTGTATATATAGAAAAAAATTTCCTCCCCCCCCCTAATAACCCTGGTTCAATTAAATACGAAACTAACTAAGTAATCACACACACACATACATACATACATACATACATACATACATACATACATACATACATAAAACAAATAATGATAACTAAGTGGCATGGAACTGCTCACACAGTTTGGATGCCACTTGCCCACCCTACCTCCATCACATGCCTGCAGAAATTATTGAGTGGCCGGCCTGGTCTGTCTTGTATGTTTTTGCACCATGTACAGAGACTTTGTCTCTCATAAATAAATGAATACAGAGAAAGATATTCATTGATCTATACATGCCTGTGCTCAGAGGGCAAAGCTGCTGGCTGTTAAGGTATAGGTAAAAGAATAAGGCCTAGATGGAATGTGAAGGCCTACTTCAGATTAGATAAGGGCTAGGTAACCTCTTACCTGGCTAGCCTGCCATTTTGTGCTGTTAACTACTATTATAAGGACACTTTCTCACAGCTTGTTTCTGCTGTTACTGCCAGAATTGATTACATATTCTCCTTGGATGTGTCCTCAGAAACCAATCAAGATAGAAGCCAATCAAACTGCTTCCTTTGTTCTATAGTTATCTGCAATAGGCTTGGACTCAAACTGACCACCCAGCAGCATTTCCTACACCCGCACATGTGTATACTTTTCTGGCATTTGCTCCTAGAACCTGCACTGGGGATGGAACCCCCGCCCTGCCCTAACACAAGAGAGACACCCACACCACCGATTCAGTGCACAGACTACTTAGAATCAGACTTCTATTTTGAGTAGGGTGTGAGTGAGTAAAGTTTAAGTTCCCAAGGCCTCCCTGGGAACTGACATCTTACTTGGAAGAAAGAGACTTGTAGGTGGGCAACTGACTTTCTGGTTTGCAAGTTAAGACATGAATGTCACACTATTGATGGCCAAGACACTGGATGTCCTGATTTTATTAGTGTGTGTGTGTGTGTGTGTGTGTGTGTGTGTGTGTGTGTGTGTGTGACTCCATGGCCAAGCTAGCCCCCCTCCCCCCAGATGTGTGTTTCTTATTTATTTATTTATTTCTTGGGCCTGTGCTTGTGTATGACCTCGGCAACACTTCCTGAAAACCAAACCAAGCTAAACTAAAGCAAACAACTATGGCTGTCTGCCTGCCTGCCTGCCTACACAGAGAAATGATATCTCCAATCAAGTAACACTACCTCCTAAGTCTGCCTGTTTCTCTTTTTCTTTTTTTCTTTCTTTTTTCTTCTGCCCCCTCTCTCTGTTCCCCCCTCTCCCTTCCTTCCTTCCTTCCTTCCTTTCTTTCTTTCTTTCTTTCTTTCTTTCTTTCTTTCTTTCTTTCTTTCTTTCTTTCTTTCTTTCTTTTCTTTTTTTTTTCTTTCTTAAATTTATTCTTTTCATATATAGTTTCTTAGTGTAAGCAGCCCTGGCTGTCTTGAAGACACTTTGTAGGCCTCAATCCAGTAAGAGCCTGCCTCTGCTTTTCAAATGCTGGCATGAAAGTTGTATACCACTATGACCGGCTACGATTCTTATCTTCTTATTTTTGTTCCCTCTCCCCTCTTCCTTTTTATGATTTTTGCTTTTGACAGGCAGTGGTTGTGGCAGTGCTGGCAGAGGGAGGTGGATCACTGTAACTTTGCAGCTAGCTTATTCTACAGTCTGAGTTACACAAAAGGAGTTTCAGAATGACTGGTTATATTTTTCATTTATTATGCATTTTAATTATAATTTAATTAAACCAAAAGAATTTAGACTGACCAATTCAGAGTCTGGCAATTAAAAGTATAACAAAAGACAGTATGAGGCTGTCTGTGGATGGTCAAGAGTTCTGGCTGCTTTAGGGAGCCTCCTCACCTTTCTGCACATGCAAACTAGGCCACCTAGAGGCTGGACACAAAAGCTACCTTGAGCATTAGGTCACGTGACAGTCAGCCACCTCCATCTTTATGAGGATAGATGTCAGTCAGAGGACAAGAGGGCTGCCACCCACTTGTCACCTTCCATATGCAGGCACACCACCTCCCTTCTGTTTTTGGATAAAAGACACATAACAATTTTTATTATTTACAGTAAGCCTTAAATGGCACTCTGACAGCTGTGCAGATTTCTACTTGCTATGTGATTTGAATTTCCTTTCTTTTTTTTAATTAATTTTCCTTGCTATGTGATTTGAATTTCCTTTTTTTTTTTTTTTCTTTTAATTAATTTTCAGGAACTGCATGGTGGATTCACCTAGGTTCTGGTGCCTTCTTCTGTCATGCAGTCATCTAGGCAGCAGATAGAGCACATACACACACACTTACATTGAAAACTAATAGTAATGATAACAAACAAACAAATAAATGAAAAGAAGGTTAAAAAAAAAAAAAAAGAGAGATTCTAGCTTCTGCCTGGATGTGTAGGTGGCAGAAGCAGGCAGAGAGGACCTCTGTGAGTTTGAGGCTACCCAAGCCTACAGAGCAAGTTCCAGGCAGGGATGCCAGGGCTACATCAAGAGAAACCTATCTTGGGGCAAAAGAAAACAAAAGCAGAAAAGGTTCTGGCTTTTATTTTCAGACATATGATTCTTCTAGCAGTATTGACTATTGAACTTTGATCATGAAGGCACATTTGATTTTATGACAGAGTTTGTGTGTGTGTGTGTGTGTGTGTGTGCAATATTTCTGCTGTAATTGTGGTTACATGCCATCTAGTGGTTTATGTTTGATTTCTGTAATCTTTTTTTCTAATTCTTTTTAATTGTAATTGTAATTGTAATTTTAATTTAATTTAATTTTATTTTTTGTTTTACGAAACAGGGTTTCTCTGTATAGCCCTGGCTGTCCTGGAACTCACTTTGCAGACCAGGCTGATCTTGAACCCAGAAATCTTCCCATCTCTGCCTCCGGAGTGCTGGGATTAAAGGTATGTGCCACCAGTCCCGGCTATTTTTTAATTTTTAAATTTTATTTATTTAATATAGCTTTGTTTTTTCATGATGCACTTTCTCTCTGTAACCCTGGCTGTCCTGGAACTCACTCTGTAGACCATGATGGCCTTGAACATATTAATCTGTCTGCCTCTGCTTCCCAAATGCTGGGATTAAAAGCACCACTGCCCAGACTAAGTTTTTTTTTTTTTAAATCTCTCTCTCTCTCTCTCTCTCTCTCTCTCTCTCTCTCTCTCTCTCTCTCTTTCTTTCTATTATTTTTTTCTTTTTACTGAGATACGGTTTCTCTGTGTAGCCCTAGCTGACTTGACACTAACTCTGTAACCCAGGGTGACCTTGAACACAGAAATCTGCCCGAGGTTAAAGGTATGTTCCACAATTGCCTCAGGTCTACTCTAATTCTATTTGAAAAAATTATGTGTGTATGTATAATTATATGTATGTATGTATGTATAGAAGTAATATTAATCCATTAATATCTCTCTTTTTTTTTTTTTTTTTTGGTTTTTACGAGACAGGGTTTCTCTGTATAGCCCTGGCTGTCCTGGAGCTCACTTTGTAGACCAGGCTGGCCTCGAACTCAGAAATCCGCCTGCCTCTGCCTCCCGAGTGCTGGGATTAAAGGCATGCGCCACCACGCCCGGCCATTAATATCTCTTTTTCCTAAAATTCATGTCATTCCATGTCCACAAAGTGAGTTCCAGGACTACACAGAGAAACCCTGTTTCAAAATAATAAATAAATAAATAAATAAATAAATAAATAAATAAATAAATAAATAAATATAGAAAGAAAGAAAGAAAGAAAGAAAGAAAGAAAGAAAGAAAGAAAGAAAGAAAGAAAGAAAGAAAGAGAGAAGGAATCCTAACCATTACCACCATCACCTCCAATACAAAGGCTGTGGAAATTGTTTCATGTCCCTCTCCCCCACAGGTGAGGATATAGCTGCTTGTAAATTAATACTCCATGACTCCATGTGTGTGTTATTGATTCCATGACCAGCTATTACCAGCCCCAGATCTGTGTTTCAGAGATCTTTACTTATTTATTATTCGGGCCTGAGCTTGTGTAGGTGTTAGGCCACCAAACCTCCAGGAAAACAACATAAAATCAAATCAGCTAACAAACCAACCCAAAAATGTAAAAGAATGGATTCATCTGGCATTTAAAACTAATAGACTGCCAGGCAGTGGTGGGGCACACCTTTAATCCTACCACTTTGGACCCAGAGGCTGGCAGATTTGTGCATTCCAGGCCATCCTGGTCTACAGAGTGAGTTCCAAGACACCCAGGGCTACACAGAGAAACACTGTCTTGAAAGACCCCCACCTCCTAAAAATAATAAAGAAGTAATAGACAAAAAGCAAGAGAAAAACATGTGTGCCATGGCTGCTGGTGGCTTTTCATGACTCCTCACCCTTCTGCACTGGATTCAGTTAAGTTCTAATCCACTAGTAGCTGGGAAAGAAGGGGAAGAAACACAAGCAACCTCGAACAATAGGTCTCATGAAGGCCAGCCACCTCCATCTTGAGAAGGGTGGTCATTCAGCACACAAGATGGCTGCCACCAAAAGGTCGCCTTTCATCTTAATGAGGTCAAAGTGTCAATGTGCAAGCCAGTGACCGAACAAGGAAGTAGACATGCAGACAACAAACATGCAGGGGTACCACCTCCATTCCCTTCTGTTTTTGGTAAAGGACACACAATTTTTATTATTTACAGTAAGCACTCTGACAGCCCCACAGATATCTACCTTCTATGTGATTAGAATTTCCTTTTTTTTTTTTTTTTTTTAAAAGTAATTCTCAGGGGGTGCATGGTGACTTGTCCTAGGTTCTGGTGCCCTCTTCTGGCATGTAGTCATATAGGCAGCACACACACACACACACACACACTTACATTGAAAACTAAAAGTAATAACAGCAAACAAGCAAGCAAGCAAACAAACAAACTAAGAAATATATAAATAGGAGGGAAAAAGAGATTCTGGCTTCTGCCAGGCTGTGTGGGTGGCAGAGGCTGGCAGGCAAGCAGGCAGAGAGGACCTCTGTGAGTTTGAGGCTACCCAAGCCTACACTGATAGTTCCAGAAAGGACTGCCAGGGCTACACCAAGAGAAACCCTATCTCTAGGATCAAGAAAACAAAAGCAGAAAAGGTTCTGGCTTTTATTTTACCGACATATGTTCCTTTCATTCTTCCCTTCCTTCCTTCCTTCCTTCCTTCCTTCCTTCCTTCCTTCCTTCCTTCCTTCCTTCCTTCCTTCCTTCCTTCCGAGATTTATTTATTTTATGTATATGAGTACACACTTTAGTTGTAAAGATGGTTGTGATCGTTAATGTGATTGTTGGGAAATGAAATTAGGACCTCTGCTTGCTCTACCCAAGCCCATTTGCTCAGGCCAAAGATTTATTTATTAGTATAAGTTCACAGTAGATGTCTTCAAACCCACCAGGATAGGGTATCAGATCTCATTGTGGGTTGTTGTGAGCCACCATGTGGTTGCTGGGATTTGAACTCAGTACCTTTGGAAGAGCAGTCGGTGCTCTTACCCACTGAACCATCTCACCAGCCCCCGACTTATGTTCCTTCTAGTACTATTGACTAAAGAACTTTGATCATGAAGGCACGTTGGATTTAATGACAGAGTTTGTGTGTGTTTCTGTGTGTGTATGTGTGCAATACTTCTGCTGGGATTGCAGTTACTTGCCATCTAGTGGGCTTGTGTGTAATTTCTTTAATTTTTTTCTAATTTTTTTTCTGAAAGTATCTTTCTTTCCATCTCTCTTTCTCTTTCTCTCTCTGTCTCTCTCTCTGTGTGTCTCTGTCTGTCTCTGTGTCTCTCTCCTTTTCTTTTCTTCTTTCTTTCTTTCTTTCTCTCTCTCTCTCTCTCTTTCTTTCTTTCTTTCTTTCTTTCTTTCTTTCTTTCTCTCTCTCTCTCTCTCTCTCTCTTTCCTTCTTCCTTCCTTCCTTTCTTTCTTTCTTTCTTTCTTTCTTTCTTTCTTTCTTTCTTTCTTTCTTTCTTTCTTTCAAGATTTATGTATTTTATGTATATGAGTACACACTTTAGTTGTACAGATAGTTGTGATCCTTCATGTGATTGTTGGGAATTGAGCTTAGGACCTCTGTTTGCTCTAGCCAAGCCCACTTGCTCAGGCAAAAGATTTATTTATTAGTATAAGTTCACTGTAGCTGTCTTCAAACGCACCAGGAGAGGGTATCAGATCTCATTATTGGTGGTTGTGAGGGACCATGTGGTTGCTGGGATTTGAACTCAGTACATTTGGAAGAGCAGTCAGTGCTCTTCCCCACTGAACCATCTCACCAGCCCTGGACACATGTTCCTTCTAGTACTATTGACTAAAGAACTTTGATCATGAAGGCATGTTGGATTTAATGACAGTGTGTGTTTCTGTGTGTGTGTCTGTGTGTGTGTGTGTGCAATATTTCTGCTGTGATTACTGTTACTTGACATCAAGTGGGCTTCTGTATAATTTCTTTAAATTTTTCTAATTCTTTTTTCTTTTTTTGTAAAGTAAAATTCCTGTCATACCTCCTTATCTTTCTCTCTCACTCCATGTTTGTGTGCATGTGTGTGTGTGTGTTAGTCTTGGGTACACAGATTAAAGAAATCATATTTCCAAGGATTCTTAGAAATAAACAAGGAAGCCAGATGTGGTGGAGCACCCCTTTTCTTTCCCTCTCTCTTTCTCTCCTCTCTCTCTCTCTCTCTCTCTCTCTCTCTCTCTCTCTCTCTCTCTCTCAATCTCTCTCTCTCTCTTTGTTTCTTTCTTTCTTTCTTTCTTTCTTTCTTTCAATTATTATTTTTTTCTCAGGTAGGTTTTCTTTGTGTAGCCCTGGCTGACTTGGATGTCACTCTGTAAGCCAGGGTGACCTTGAATGCAGAAATCCTCCTGAGGCTAAAGGTGTGGTCCACAATTGCCTCAGGTCTACTGAAATTCTCTCTTTAAGAAAACAGTGGGGGGGGGAGGGTATGGAGGACATTTGGGATAGCATTGGAAATGTAATTGAGGAAAATACGTAATAAAAAAATATTTAAAAAAACGTGTGTATGAGCCGGGTGTGGTGGCACACGCCTTTAATCCCAGCACTTGGGAGGCAGAGGCAGGCAGATTTCTAAGTTCAAGGCCAGCCTGGTCCACAAAGTGAGTTCCAGGACAGCCAAGGCTACACAGAGAAACCCTGTCTCAAAAAAAAAAAAATGAAATCAAACAAACAAACAAACAAACAAAGAAATAAACAAGAAATCCTAACCCTGACCACCAATAAAAAGGCTGTGGAAACTCTTTCATGTCTCTCTCCCTCACAGGTAATGATGTAGCTGCTTGTAAATTAATACTCCATGTGTGTGTATAGGATTCCATGGCCAGCTAGTACCAGCCCCAGATTTGTGTTTCAGAGATCTTTATTAATTTATTTTCCGTGCCTGAGCTTGTGTAGGTGGTAGGCCACCAAACCTCCAGGGAGGTTTTTTTTTTGCTGCCACAAAAAGGTCGCCTTTCATCTTAATGAGGTCAAAGTGTCAATGTGCAAGCCAGTGACCGAACAAGGAAGTAGACATGCAGACAACAAACATGCAGGGTACCACCTCCATTCTCTTCTGTTTTTTGGTAAAGGACACACAATTTTTATTATTTACAGTAAGCCTTATAAAGCACTCTGACAGCCCCACAGATATCTGTGATTAGAATTTCCTTTTTTTTTTAAAAAAAGTAATTCTCAGGGGGTGCATGGTGACTTGTCCTAGGTTCTGGTGCCCTCTTCTGGCATGTAGTCATATAGGCAGCACACACACACACACACTTACATTGAAAACTAAAAGTAATAACAGCAAACAAGCAAGCAAGCAAACAAACAAAATAAGAAATATATAAATAGGAGGGAAAAAGAGATTCTGGCTTCTGCCAGGCTGTGTGGGTGGCAGAGGCTGGCAGGCAAGCAGGCAGAGAGGACCTCTGTGAGTTTGAGGCTACCCAAGCCTACACTGATAGTTCCAGAAAGGACTGCCAGGGCTACACCAAGAGAAACCCTATCTCTAGGATCAAGAAAACAAAAGCAGAAAAGGTTCTGGCTTTTATTTTACCAACATATGTTTCTTTCATTCTTCTCTTCCTTCCTTCCTTCCTTCCTTCCTTCCTTCCTTCCTTCCTTCCTTCCTTCCTTCCTTCCTTCCTTCCTTCCTTCCGAGATTTATTTATTTTATGTATATGAGTACACACTTTAGTTGTAAAGATGGTTGTGATCGTTAATGTGATTGTTGGGAAATGAAATTAGGACCTCTGCTTGCTCTACCCAAGCCCATTTGCTCAGGCCAAAGATTTATTTATTAGTATAAGTTCACAGTAGATGTCTTCAAACCCACCAGGATAGGGTATCAGATCTCATTGTGGGTTGTTGTGAGCCACCATGTGGTTGCTGGGATTTGAACTCAGTACCTTTGGAAGAGCAGTCGGTGCTCTTACCCACTGAACCATCTCACCAGCCCCCGACTTATGTTCCTTCTAGTACTATTGACTAAAGAACTTTGATCATGAAGGCACGTTGGATTTAATGACAGAGTTTGTGTGTGTTTCTGTGTGTGTATGTGTGCAATACTTCTGCTGGGATTGCAGTTACTTGCCATCTAGTGGGCTTGTGTGTAATTTCTTTAATTTTTTTCTAATTTTTTTTCTGAAAGTATCTTTCTTTCCATCTCTCTTTCTCTTTCTCTCTCTGTCTCTCTCTCTGTGTGTCTCTGTCTGTCTCTGTGTCTCTCTCCTTTTCTTTTCTTCTTTCTTTCTTTCTTTCTCTCTCTCTCTCTCTCTTTCTTTCTTTCTTTCTTTCTTTCTTTCTTTCTTTCTTTCTCTCTCTCTCTCTCTCTCTCTCTTTCCTTCTTCCTTCCTTCCTTTCTTTCTTTCTTTCTTTCTTTCTTTCTTTCTTTCTTTCTTTCTTTCTTTCTTTCTTTCTTTCTTTCAAGATTTATGTATTTTATGTATATGAGTACACACTTTAGTTGTACAGATAGTTGTGATCCTTCATGTGATTGTTGGGAATTGAGCTTAGGACCTCTGTTTGCTCTAGCCAAGCCCACTTGCTCAGGCAAAAGATTTATTTATTAGTATAAGTTCACTGTAGCTGTCTTCAAACGCACCAGGAGAGGGTATCAGATCTCATTATTGGTGGTTGTGAGGGACCATGTGGTTGCTGGGATTTGAACTCAGTACATTTGGAAGAGCAGTCAGTGCTCTTCCCCACTGAACCATCTCACCAGCCCTGGACACATGTTCCTTCTAGTACTATTGACTAAAGAACTTTGATCATGAAGGCATGTTGGATTTAATGACAGTGTGTGTTTCTGTGTGTGTGTCTGTGTGTGTGTGTGTGCAATATTTCTGCTGTGATTACTGTTACTTGACATCAAGTGGGCTTCTGTATAATTTCTTTAAATTTTTCTAATTCTTTTTTCTTTTTTTGTAAAGTAAAATTCCTGTCATACCTCCTTATCTTTCTCTCTCACTCCATGTTTGTGTGCATGTGTGTGTGTGTGTTAGTCTTGGGTACACAGATTAAAGAAATCATATTTCCAAGGATTCTTAGAAATAAACAAGGAAGCCAGATGTGGTGGAGCACCCCTTTTCTTTCCCTCTCTCTTTCTCTCCTCTCTCTCTCTCTCTCTCTCTCTCTCTCTCTCTCTCTCTCTCTCAATCTCTCTCTCTCTCTTTGTTTCTTTCTTTCTTTCTTTCTTTCTTTCAATTATTATTTTTTTCTCAGGTAGGTTTTCTTTGTGTAGCCCTGGCTGACTTGGATGTCACTCTGTAAGCCAGGGTGACCTTGAATGCAGAAATCCTCCTGAGGCTAAAGGTGTGGTCCACAATTGCCTCAGGTCTACTGAAATTCTCTCTTTAAGAAAACAGTGGGGGGGGGAGGGTATGGAGGACATTTGGGATAGCATTGGAAATGTAATTGAGGAAAATACGTAATAAAAAAATATTTAAAAAAACGTGTGTATGAGCCGGGTGTGGTGGCACACGCCTTTAATCCCAGCACTTGGGAGGCAGAGGCAGGCAGATTTCTAAGTTCAAGGCCAGCCTGGTCCACAAAGTGAGTTCCAGGACAGCCAAGGCTACACAGAGAAACCCTGTCTCAAAAAAAAAAAAATGAAATCAAACAAACAAACAAACAAACAAAGAAATAAACAAGAAATCCTAACCCTGACCACCAATAAAAAGGCTGTGGAAACTCTTTCATGTCTCTCTCCCTCACAGGTAATGATGTAGCTGCTTGTAAATTAATACTCCATGTGTGTGTATAGGATTCCATGGCCAGCTAGTACCAGCCCCAGATTTGTGTTTCAGAGATCTTTATTAATTTATTTTCCGTGCCTGAGCTTGTGTAGGTGGTAGGCCACCAAACCTCCAGGGAGGTTTTTTTTTTGCTGCCACAAAAAGGTCGCCTTTCATCTTAATGAGGTCAAAGTGTCAATGTGCAAGCCAGTGACCGAACAAGGAAGTAGACATGCAGACAACAAACATGCAGGGTACCACCTCCATTCTCTTCTGTTTTTTGGTAAAGGACACACAATTTTTATTATTTACAGTAAGCCTTATAAAGCACTCTGACAGCCCCACAGATATCTGTGATTAGAATTTCCTTTTTTTTTTAAAAAAAGTAATTCTCAGGGGGTGCATGGTGACTTGTCCTAGGTTCTGGTGCCCTCTTCTGGCATGTAGTCATATAGGCAGCACACACACACACACACTTACATTGAAAACTAAAAGTAATAACAGCAAACAAGCAAGCAAGCAAACAAACAAAATAAGAAATATATAAATAGGAGGGAAAAAGAGATTCTGGCTTCTGCCAGGCTGTGTGGGTGGCAGAGGCTGGCAGGCAAGCAGGCAGAGAGGACCTCTGTGAGTTTGAGGCTACCCAAGCCTACACTGATAGTTCCAGAAAGGACTGCCAGGGCTACACCAAGAGAAACCCTATCTCTAGGATCAAGAAAACAAAAGCAGAAAAGGTTCTGGCTTTTATTTTACCAACATATGTTTCTTTCATTCTTCTCTTCCTTCCTTCCTTCCTTCCTTCCTTCCTTCCTTCCTTCCTTCCTTCCTTCCTTCCTTCCTTCCGAGATTTATTTATTTTATGTATATGAGTACACACTTTAGTTGTAAAGATGGTTGTGATCGTTAATGTGATTGTTGGGAAATGAAATTAGGACCTCTGCTTGCTCTACCCAAGCCCATTTGCTCAGGCCAAAGATTTATTTATTAGTATAAGTTCACAGTAGATGTCTTCAAACCCACCAGGATAGGGTATCAGATCTCATTGTGGGTTGTTGTGAGCCACCATGTGGTTGCTGGGATTTGAACTCAGTACCTTTGGAAGAGCAGTCGGTGCTCTTACCCACTGAACCATCTCACCAGCCCCCGACTTATGTTCCTTCTAGTACTATTGACTAAAGAACTTTGATCATGAAGGCACGTTGGATTTAATGACAGAGTTTGTGTGTGTTTCTGTGTGTGTATGTGTGCAATACTTCTGCTGGGATTGCAGTTACTTGCCATCTAGTGGGCTTGTGTGTAATTTCTTTCTAATTTTTTTTCTGAAAGTATCTTTCTTTCCATCTCTCTTTCTCTTTCTCTCTCTGTCTCTCTCTCTGTGTGTCTCTGTCTGTCTCTGTGTCTCTCTCCTTTTCTTTTCTTCTTTCTTTCTTTCTCTCTTTCTTTCTTTCTTTCTTCCTTTCTTTCTTTCTTTCTTTCTTTCTTTCTTTCTTTCTTTCTTTCTTTCTTTCTTTCTTTCAAGATTTATGTATTTTATGTATATGAGTACACACTTTAGTTGTACAGATAGTTGTGATCCTTCATGTGATTGTTGGGAATTGAGCTTAGGACCTCTGTTTGCTCTAGCCAAGCCCACTTGCTCAGGCCAAAGATTTATTTATTAGTATAAGTTCACAGTAGATGTCTTCAAACCCACCAGGATAGGGTATCAGATCTCATTGTGGGTTGTTGTGAGCCACCATGTGGTTGCTGGGATTTGAACTCAGTACCTTTGGAAGAGCAGTCGGTGCTCTTACCCACTGAACCATCTCACCAGCCCCCGACTTATGTTCCTTCTAGTACTATTGACTAAAGAACTTTGATCATGAAGGCACGTTGGATTTAATGACAGAGTTTGTGTGTGTTTCTGTGTGTGTATGTGTGCAATACTTCTGCTGGGATTGCAGTTACTTGCCATCTAGTGGGCTTGTGTGTAATTTCTTTAATTTTTTTCTAATTTTTTTTCTGAAAGTATCTTTCTTTCCATCTCTCTTTCTCTTTCTCTCTCTGTCTCTCTCTCTGTGTGTCTCTGTCTGTCTCTGTGTCTCTCTCCTTTTCTTTTCTTCTTTCTTTCTTTCTTTCTTTCTTTCTTTCTTTCTCTCTCTCTTTCTTTCTTTCTTTCTTTCCTTCTTTCTTTCCTTCTTTCTTTCTTTCTTTCTTTCTTTCTTTCTTTCTTTCTTTCTTTCTTTCTTTCTTTCTTTCAAGATTTATGTATTTTATGTATATGAGTACACACTTTAGTTGTACAGATAGTTGTGATCCTTCATGTGATTGTTGGGAATTGAGCTTAGGACCTCTGTTTGCTCTAGCCAAGCCCACTTGCTCAGGCAAAAGATTTATTTATTAGTATAAGTTCACTGTAGCTGTCTTCAAACGCACCAGGAGAGGGTATCAGATCTCATTATGGGTGGTTGTGAGGGACCATGTGGTTGCTGGGATTTGAACTCAGTACATTTGGAAGAGCAGTCAGTGCTCTTCCCCACTGAACCATCTCACCAGCCCTGGACACATGTTCCTTCTAGTACTATTGACTAAAGAACTTTGATCATGAAGGCATGTTGGATTTAATGACAGTGTGTGTTTCTGTGTGTGTGTCTGTGTGTGTGTGTGTGCAATATTTCTGCTGTGATTACTGTTACTTGACATCAAGTGGGCTTCTGTATAATTTCTTTAAATTTTTCTAATTCTTTTTTCTTTTTTTGTAAAGTAAAATTCCTGTCATACCTCCTTATCTTTCTCTCTCACTCCATGTTTGTGTGCATGTGTGTGTGTGTGTTAGTCTTGGGTACACAGATTAAAGAAATCATATTTCCAAGGATTCTTAGAAATAAACAAGGAAGCCAGATGTGGTGGAGCACCCCTTTTCTTTCCCTCTCTCTTTCTCTCCTCTCTCTCTCTCTCTCTCTCTCTCTCTCTCTCTCTCTCTCAATCTCTCTCTCTCTCTTTGTTTGTTTCTTTCTTTCTTTCTTTCTTTCAATTATTATTTTTTTCTCAGGTAGGTTTTCTTTGTGTAGCCCTGGCTGACTTGGATGTCACTCTGTAAGCCAGGGTGACCTTGAATGCAGAAATCCTCCTGAGGCTAAAGGTGTGGTCCACAATTGCCTCAGGTCTACTGAAATTCTCTCTTTAAGAAAACAGGGGGGGGGGGGAGGGTATGGAGGACATTTGGGATAGCATTGGAAATGTAATTGAGGAAAATACGTAATAAAAAAATATTTAAAAAAACGTGTGTATGAGCCGGGTGTGGTGGCGCACGCCTTTAATCCCAGCACTTGGGAGGCAGAGGCAGGCAGATTTCTAAGTTCAAGGCCAGCCTGGTCCACAAAGTGAGTTCCAGGACAGCCAAGGCTACACAGAGAAACCCTGTCTCAAAAAAAAAAAAAATGAAATCAAACAAACAAACAAACAAACAAAGAAATAAACAAGAAATCCTAACCCTGACCACCAATAAAAAGGCTGTGGAAACTCTTTCATGTCTCTCTCCCTCACAGATAATGATGTAGCTGCTTGTAAATTAATACTCCATGTGTGTGTATAGGATTCCATGGCCAGCTAGTACCAGCCCCAGATTTGTGTTTCAGAGATCTTTATTAATTTATTTTCCGTGCCTGAGCTTGTGTAGGTGGTAGGCCACCAAACCTCCAGGGAGGTTTTTTTTGCTGCCACAAAAAGGTCGCCTTTCATCTTAATGAGGTCAAAGTGTCAATGTGCAAGCCAGTGACCGAACAAGGAAGTAGACATGCAGACAACAAACATGCAGGGGTACCACCTCCATTCCCTTCTGTTTTTTGGTAAAGGACACACAATTTTTATTATTTACAGTAAGCCTTATAAAGCACTCTGACAGCCCCACAGATATCTGTGATTAGAATTTCCTTTTTTTTTTTTTTAAAAAAAGTAATTCTCAGGGGGTGCATGGTGACTTGTCCTAGGTTCTGGTGCCCTCTTCTGGCATGTAGTCATATAGGCAGCACACACACACACACACTTACATTGAAAACTAAAAGTAATAACAGCAAACAAGCAAGCAAGCAAACAAACAAACTAAGAAATATATAAATAGGAGGGAAAAAGAGATTCTGGCTTCTGCCAGGCTGTGTGGGTGGCAGAGGCTGGCAGGCAAGCAGGCAGAGAGGACCTCTGTGAGTTTGAGGCTACCCAAGCCTACACTGATAGTTCCAGAAAGGACTGCCAGGGCTACACCAAGAGAAACCCTATCTCTAGGATCAAGAAAACAAAAGCAGAAAAGGTTCTGGCTTTTATTTTACTGACATATGTTCCTTTCATTCTTCCCTTCCTTCCTTCCTTCCTTCCTTCCTTCCTTCCTTCCTTCCTTCCTTCCTTCCTTCCTTCCTTCCGAGATTTATTTATTTTATGTATATGAGTACACACTTTAGTTGTAAAGATGGTTGTGATCGTTAATGTGATTGTTGGGAAATGAAATTAGGACCTCTGCTTGCTCTACCCAAGCCCATTTGCTCAGGCCAAAGATTTATTTATTAGTATAAGTTCACAGTAGATGTCTTCAAACCCACCAGGATAGGGTATCAGATCTCATTGTGGGTTGTTGTGAGCCACCATGTGGTTGCTGGGATTTGAACTCAGTACCTTTGGAAGAGCAGTCGGTGCTCTTACCCACTGAACCATCTCACCAGCCCCCGACTTATGTTCCTTCTAGTACTATTGACTAAAGAACTTTGATCATGAAGGCACGTTGGATTTAATGACAGAGTTTGTGTGTGTTTCTGTGTGTGTATGTGTGCAATACTTCTGCTGGGATTGCAGTTACTTGCCATCTAGTGGGCTTGTGTGTAATTTCTTTCTAATTTTTTTTCTGAAAGTATCTTTCTTTCCATCTCTCTTTCTCTTTCTCTCTCTGTCTCTCTCTCTGTGTGTCTCTGTCTGTCTCTGTGTCTCTCTCCTTTTCTTTTCTTCTTTCTTTCTTTCTTTCTCTCTCTCTCTCTTTCTTTCTTTCTTTCTTTCTTTCTTTCTTTCTTTCTCTCTCTCTCTCTCTCTCTTTCCTTCTTCCTTCCTTCCTTCCTTTCTTTCTTTCTTTCTTTCTTTCTTTCTTTCTTTCTTTCTTTCTTTCTTTCTTTCTTTCTTTCAAGATTTATGTATTTTATGTATATGAGTACACACTTTAGTTGTACAGATAGTTGTGATCCTTCATGTGATTGTTGGGAATTGAGCTTAGGACCTCTGTTTGCTCTAGCCAAGCCCACTTGCTCAGGCAAAAGATTTATTTATTAGTATAAGTTCACTGTAGCTGTCTTCAAACGCACCAGGAGAGGGTATCAGATCTCATTATTGGTGGTTGTGAGGGACCATGTGGTTGCTGGGATTTGAACTCAGTACATTTGGAAGAGCAGTCAGTGCTCTTCCCCACTGAACCATCTCACCAGCCCTGGACACATGTTCCTTCTAGTACTATTGACTAAAGAACTTTGATCATGAAGGCATGTTGGATTTAATGACAGTGTGTGTTTCTGTGTGTGTGTCTGTGTGTGTGTGTGTGCAATATTTCTGCTGTGATTACTGTTACTTGACATCAAGTGGGCTTCTGTATAATTTCTTTAAATTTTTCTAATTCTTTTTTCTTTTTTTGTAAAGTAAAATTCCTGTCATACCTCCTTATCTTTCTCTCTCACTCCATGTTTGTGTGCATGTGTGTGTGTGTGTTAGTCTTGGGTACACAGATTAAAGAAATCATATTTCCAAGGATTCTTAGAAATAAACAAGGAAGCCAGATGTGGTGGAGCACCCCTTTTCTTTCCCTCTCTCTTTCTCTCCTCTCTCTCTCTCTCTCTCTCTCTCTCTCTCTCTCTCTCTCTCTCAATCTCTCTCTCTCTCTTTGTTTGTTTCTTTCTTTCTTTCTTTCTTTCAATTATTATTTTTTTCTCAGGTAGGTTTTCTTTGTGTAGCCCTGGCTGACTTGGATGTCACTCTGTAAGCCAGGGTGACCTTGAATGCAGAAATCCTCCTGAGGCTAAAGGTGTGGTCCACAATTGCCTCAGGTCTACTGAAATTCTCTCTTTAAGAAAACAGGGGGGGGGGGAGGGTATGGAGGACATTTGGGATAGCATTGGAAATGTAATTGAGGAAAATACGTAATAAAAAAATATTTAAAAAAACGTGTGTATGAGCCGGGTGTGGTGGCGCACGCCTTTAATCCCAGCACTTGGGAGGCAGAGGCAGGCAGATTTCTAAGTTCAAGGCCAGCCTGGTCCACAAAGTGAGTTCCAGGACAGCCAAGGCTACACAGAGAAACCCTGTCTCAAAAAAAAAAAAATGAAATCAAACAAACAAACAAACAAACAAAGAAATAAACAAGAAATCCTAACCCTGACCACCAATAAAAAGGCTGTGGAAACTCTTTCATGTCTCTCTCCCTCACAGATAATGATGTAGCTGCTTGTAAATTAATACTCCATGTGTGTGTATAGGATTCCATGGCCAGCTAGTACCAGCCCCAGATTTGTGTTTCAGAGATCTTTATTAATTTATTTTCCGTGCCTGAGCTTGTGTAGGTGGTAGGCCACCAAACCTCCAGGGAGGTTTTTTTTGCTGCCACAAAAAGGTCGCCTTTCATCTTAATGAGGTCAAAGTGTCAATGTGCAAGCCAGTGACCGAACAAGGAAGTAGACATGCAGACAACAAACATGCAGGGGTACCACCTCCATTCCCTTCTGTTTTTTGGTAAAGGACACACAATTTTTATTATTTACAGTAAGCCTTATAAAGCACTCTGACAGCCCCACAGATATCTGTGATTAGAATTTCCTTTTTTTTTTTTTTAAAAAAAGTAATTCTCAGGGGGTGCATGGTGACTTGTCCTAGGTTCTGGTGCCCTCTTCTGGCATGTAGTCATATAGGCAGCACACACACACACACACTTACATTGAAAACTAAAAGTAATAACAGCAAACAAGCAAGCAAGCAAACAAACAAACTAAGAAATATATAAATAGGAGGGAAAAAGAGATTCTGGCTTCTGCCAGGCTGTGTGGGTGGCAGAGGCTGGCAGGCAAGCAGGCAGAGAGGACCTCTGTGAGTTTGAGGCTACCCAAGCCTACACTGATAGTTCCAGAAAGGACTGCCAGGGCTACACCAAGAGAAACCCTATCTCTAGGATCAAGAAAACAAAAGCAGAAAAGGTTCTGGCTTTTATTTTACTGACATATGTTCCTTTCATTCTTCCCTTCCTTCCTTCCTTCCTTCCTTCCTTCCTTCCTTCCTTCCTTCCTTCCTTCCTTCCTTCCTTCCTTCCGAGATTTATTTATTTTATGTATATGAGTACACACTTTAGTTGTAAAGATGGTTGTGATCGTTAATGTGATTGTTGGGAAATGAAATTAGGACCTCTGCTTGCTCTACCCAAGCCCATTTGCTCAGGCCAAAGATTTATTTATTAGTATAAGTTCACAGTAGATGTCTTCAAACCCACCAGGATAGGGTATCAGATCTCATTGTGGGTTGTTGTGAGCCACCATGTGGTTGCTGGGATTTGAACTCAGTACCTTTGGAAGAGCAGTCGGTGCTCTTACCCACTGAACCATCTCACCAGCCCCCGACTTATGTTCCTTCTAGTACTATTGACTAAAGAACTTTGATCATGAAGGCACGTTGGATTTAATGACAGAGTTTGTGTGTGTTTCTGTGTGTGTATGTGTGCAATACTTCTGCTGGGATTGCAGTTACTTGCCATCTAGTGGGCTTGTGTGTAATTTCTTTCTAATTTTTTTTCTGAAAGTATCTTTCTTTCCATCTCTCTTTCTCTTTCTCTCTCTGTCTCTCTCTCTGTGTGTCTCTGTCTGTCTCTGTGTCTCTCTCCTTTTCTTTTCTTCTTTCTTTCTTTCTTTCTCTCTCTCTCTCTCTCTTTCTTTCTTTCTTTCTTTCTTTCTTTCTTTCTCTCTCTCTCTCTCTCTCTTTCCTTCTTCCTTCCTTCCTTCCTTTCTTTCTTTCTTTCTTTCTTTCTTTCTTTCTTTCTTTCTTTCTTTCTTTCTTTCTTTCTTTCAAGATTTATGTATTTTATGTATATGAGTACACACTTTAGTTGTACAGATAGTTGTGATCCTTCATGTGATTGTTGGGAATTGAGCTTAGGACCTCTGTTTGCTCTAGCCAAGCCCACTTGCTCAGGCAAAAGATTTATTTATTAGTATAAGTTCACTGTAGCTGTCTTCAAACGCACCAGGAGAGGGTATCAGATCTCATTATTGGTGGTTGTGAGGGACCATGTGGTTGCTGGGATTTGAACTCAGTACATTTGGAAGAGCAGTCAGTGCTCTTCCCCACTGAACCATCTCACCAGCCCTGGACACATGTTCCTTCTAGTACTATTGACTAAAGAACTTTGATCATGAAGGCATGTTGGATTTAATGACAGTGTGTGTTTCTGTGTGTGTGTCTGTGTGTGTGTGTGTGCAATATTTCTGCTGTGATTACTGTTACTTGACATCAAGTGGGCTTCTGTATAATTTCTTTAAATTTTTCTAATTCTTTTTTCTTTTTTTGTAAAGTAAAATTCCTGTCATACCTCCTTATCTTTCTCTCTCACTCCATGTTTGTGTGCATGTGTGTGTGTGTGTTAGTCTTGGGTACACAGATTAAAGAAATCATATTTCCAAGGATTCTTAGAAATAAACAAGGAAGCCAGATGTGGTGGAGCACCCCTTTTCTTTCCCTCTCTCTTTCTCTCCTCTCTCTCTCTCTCTCTCTCTCTCTCTCTCTCTCTCTCTCTCTCAATCTCTCTCTCTCTCTTTGTTTGTTTCTTTCTTTCTTTCTTTCTTTCAATTATTATTTTTTTCTCAGGTAGGTTTTCTTTGTGTAGCCCTGGCTGACTTGGATGTCACTCTGTAAGCCAGGGTGACCTTGAATGCAGAAATCCTCCTGAGGCTAAAGGTGTGGTCCACAATTGCCTCAGGTCTACTGAAATTCTCTCTTTAAGAAAACAGGGGGGGGGGAGGGTATGGAGGACATTTGGGATAGCATTGGAAATGTAATTGAGGAAAATACGTAATAAAAAAATATTTAAAAAAACGTGTGTATGAGCCGGGTGTGGTGGCGCACGCCTTTAATCCCAGCACTTGGGAGGCAGAGGCAGGCAGATTTCTAAGTTCAAGGCCAGCCTGGTCCACAAAGTGAGTTCCAGGACAGCCAAGGCTACACAGAGAAACCCTGTCTCAAAAAAAAAAAAAATGAAATCAAACAAACAAACAAACAAACAAAGAAATAAACAAGAAATCCTAACCCTGACCACCAATAAAAAGGCTGTGGAAACTCTTTCATGTCTCTCTCCCTCACAGATAATGATGTAGCTGCTTGTAAATTAATACTCCATGTGTGTGTATAGGATTCCATGGCCAGCTAGTACCAGCCCCAGATTTGTGTTTCAGAGATCTTTATTAATTTATTTTCCGTGCCTGAGCTTGTGTAGGTGGTAGGCCACCAAACCTCCAGGGAGGTTTTTTTTGCTGCCACAAAAAGGTCGCCTTTCATCTTAATGAGGTCAAAGTGTCAATGTGCAAGCCAGTGACCGAACAAGGAAGTAGACATGCAGACAACAAACATGCAGGGGTACCACCTCCATTCCCTTCTGTTTTTGGTAAAGGACACACAATTTTTATTATTTACAGTAAGCACTCTGACAGCCCCACAGATATCTACCTTCTATGTGATTAGAATTTCCTTTTTTTTTTTTTTTTTTAAAAGTAATTCTCAGGGGGTGCATGGTGACTTGTCCTAGGTTCTGGTGCCCTCTTCTGGCATGTAGTCATATAGGCAGCACACACACACACACACACACACTTACATTGAAAACTAAAAGTAATAACAGCAAACAAGCAAGCAAGCAAACAAACAAACTAAGAAATATATAAATAGGAGGGAAAAAGAGATTCTGGCTTCTGCCAGGCTGTGTGGGTGGCAGAGGCTGGCAGGCAAGCAGGCAGAGAGGACCTCTGTGAGTTTGAGGCTACCCAAGCCTACACTGATAGTTCCAGAAAGGACTGCCAGGGCTACACCAAGAGAAACCCTATCTCTAGGATCAAGAAAACAAAAGCAGAAAAGGTTCTGGCTTTTATTTTACCGACATATGTTCCTTTCATTCTTCCCTTCCTTCCTTCCTTCCTTCCTTCCTTCCTTCCTTCCTTCCTTCCTTCCTTCCTTCCTTCCTTCCTTCCTTCCGAGATTTATTTATTTTATGTATATGAGTACACACTTTAGTTGTAAAGATGGTTGTGATCGTTAATGTGATTGTTGGGAAATGAAATTAGGACCTCTGCTTGCTCTACCCAAGCCCATTTGCTCAGGCCAAAGATTTATTTATTAGTATAAGTTCACAGTAGATGTCTTCAAACCCACCAGGATAGGGTATCAGATCTCATTGTGGGTTGTTGTGAGCCACCATGTGGTTGCTGGGATTTGAACTCAGTACCTTTGGAAGAGCAGTCGGTGCTCTTACCCACTGAACCATCTCACCAGCCCCCGACTTATGTTCCTTCTAGTACTATTGACTAAAGAACTTTGATCATGAAGGCACGTTGGATTTAATGACAGAGTTTGTGTGTGTTTCTGTGTGTGTATGTGTGCAATACTTCTGCTGGGATTGCAGTTACTTGCCATCTAGTGGGCTTGTGTGTAATTTCTTTCTAATTTTTTTTCTGAAAGTATCTTTCTTTCCATCTCTCTTTCTCTTTCTCTCTCTGTCTCTCTCTCTGTGTGTCTCTGTCTGTCTCTGTGTCTCTCTCCTTTTCTTTTCTTCTTTCTTTCTTTCTCTCTTTCTTTCTTTCTTTCTTCCTTTCTT